>NC_082665.1:45775681-46078712 GCF_025265405.1 Mesoplodon densirostris
ATTTGTTGTTATTCATTGATTTTTTTTTTTTTTTTTTTTTTTTTTTTTTGCGGTACGCGGGCCTCTCACTGTTGTGGCCTCTCCCGTTGTGGAGCACAGGCTCCAGACGCGCAGGCTCAGCGGCCATGGCTCACGGGCCCAGCCGCTCCGCGGCATGTGGGATCTTCCCGGACCGGGGCACGAACCCACGTCCCCTGCATTGGCAGGCAGACTCTCAACCACTGAGCCACCAGGGAAGCCCCATTGATTTTTTTTAGGTGCCCCTGGTGTCTATTGAAATTACCTGAGGATTCTCTACCTGAGAGTTTTATTTTTATCCAGGTCTTCCCTTTGGGCACGCTAGGTGTGCCAGGGCATTAACACCCTAGGAGCAGCCTCCAGCAAGGACAAGTGGAAGTTAGAGGATGGCATCCCCAGATTCTTCCCCAGATGGTGGGCTCACCCTGAAATTTGTTTTACACCTATCTCTCAAGAACTCCTGTGGGATCATGGCCAGTTAGTCTCAGCAGTGAAGAGCTTGCTAACAGGTCCTGTACTGGCTTCCTTCTCTTCCCTCTCTCACTTCCCCATGCTCTACGTGGTGCCTCCACACATCCTTCCAGAAACCACATGCTTGAGAGTCCTTGTCTGCTTGTGTGCTTCTTAGGGGACCAGCCTAAAATACTGGATGACTGGGAAACAAGCAAGAGGAAAACTTTGCACAGTATGCTCTCATTTTCTTTAATTTTGAATCATAAGAATGTTCTAATAAAAATTAACTGAAAATATTGGACACTAGGAATTGAATGAGCTGCAGCTCTAGACCACTTAATATCATGTACTCTAGGAACTAGTCTCTGACTAGAGTTTGGGTGGCCCCTTCCCCCAAAGTTTGGCCTACCAATTACATAAAAAGTCTTTTTAAAACTTTGTTATTTCAACAAATGGATCATCTCACCTACAGTTGTCACAATCTAATTCTCCCAGAGAAGCCTTATCCTCAAGTTTTGGGGTCAATTTGGCTGCTACCTCATTCACTTCCCTCACTATATTTTATAAATAAAATCTTAATGACAGTTGCCATATCTATCACATCACATTGGGCTATGAGATATTATTTATGAAATGATTCTAGGGGCAGAGCTCATGCAGTTAACTCTCTCCCAGTGTATTCCTAACTGCACATTTTATTTTGCAAACATCTAATTATATCCAGGTATTTTAAGACTTATGGCTTCAGTACACCTTTTGTTCACTGTCAGTTTGGATGATATTTTCCTTGGCCCTGCACACTCTTCTAGAGATTGAGGCCAGTTTAAACTCTAGGATTTTCACAGGTCTCAGCCCATGAAATTCCATACAGTGGAGATGGAGTCAGAAGGCCTCTACTGAGATTTTAACATCACCACCTGTAATGACCTGCAATAAACCATTTTGCACCCCTGTAAACTGCAGATAACTGATATGCCTTAGAGGGTTGTGGTACAGATTAATTATGATGAGGATGATTCTGAGAATGGGTTATTGGGATATTTTTATCATATGAGCTATATATGTTAGATCTCTATTGGGATAGATTATACAAATTTTCCCATACTTAGCTGTTAGGCAAGGTCTGACACATATTGTAGCTTATATTTGGTCATGCCAGGAAATTCTAGTTTGTTTTTACAATTCCCTGCTTTTTATTTTTTATTTTATAGGTGATATGTGCTCTTACAGTCACATTTATGCTACTTTTTCTGTCACTAAAAATGAATATCCATACCTTCAAGATTTATTTCCCATTTGAAAGTATATTCTCTGTGTCCTTTGGGTGAAAAAAATTACACACATTCTTGGTGTTAAAAGGCATGTTTGAATTTTAAATCTGTGAAAACAGTGTTTAAAAGTACCAAAAATTGGGCCCAGGAGATTTTTTGTTTTGTTGTTTTTTATCATCCCATGCTTTCTAGACCAGTCCAATGCCTCTTTTTTTTGCTACTATGGCATAAGTGATATGATGTAACTTATTTCTGAAAAGCACCAAGTAAATAGATCTGCATATTGTCATTGGGCTCTTTGAATCCACCTCCTCTCGGGTCCTAACATGTGCTTTGGAGCCGGAACATTAAGACTGGTATGAAACATATAGGATTTTTGGTTTAGGAAAACTTTTTTGTATAATTGTGAAATTCTCAAAGCTCTGAAAACCCACTCTGTTCCTGATATCACAATCTTAGTCCTCTTCCAAATGAACTGAATCCTGTCTTAATTTAACTACACTTTACCAACATTACAACCAATGTCATAAATTTGATTTGTACTAAGTGTTGATATAAAGACACTCATCACATTAACTTCCTGGGATTTATTATATCTGCAAAACATAATAACAAAATGTATATAAATAGTCCTTTAGAAAATTTCTCTATCAGGACAGATATATTGCCCTCGACTTTGACTGCCTGACATGGTTACTCGTACATTTCTCTTAGGTTCATTTGCCATTATCTATTAGTGGATAGTCTTATCCTGGAGGTATCAGCCCTTCTTTCTCCATAGGAAAAATATTTATTTCCCTCAAATAAAAACCAGCACAGCCTAGATCTTTCTCACGGGAGGTGTAATGGACTGAACTATGTCCTCCCAAAACTCATAGGTTAAAACCCTAACCCCCGATAAGACCTTTAAGGAGGTAGTTAAATTGTGTCATAATGTGGGACCCTAATCCAATAGGATGGTGCCTTTATTAGAAAAAGAAGAGACATCAAGCATGGATATGCACAGAGAAAAGACCACGTGAGTTTACAGTAAAAAGGTGGCTTATCTGAACGCCACGGAGAGAGACATCAAAAGAAACTAACCCTGTCAGCACCTTAACCTTGGACTTCTGGCCTCCAAACTGTGAGAATGTTTGTTGTTTAAGCCACCAGTCTGTGGTATTTTGTTATGGTAGCCCCAGCTGATCAAATAGGAATTTATATACATATTTTCCAAATTTGTGGTAAATCCCAAAGTCTCAATTTTTAACCAGATTAACTGTAATTCCCCAGAACATGCATATATTTGGCACAGTATTTCAGAACAAAATATGCAGAAAATGCAAGCCTAACATTTTTAAAGCATTATTATTTCAATTCTGTATCACATATTTTCTTTGTAAATATCTATTGACTAAATTGACATTAGTGGCAATTATAAATGTTTAAAACATTCTCAATAATACTTTAATTAAATATAGAACTAAATATTTGGAGTATATTTAAAATTTATGCATTTAGTTGTCTCTTACTTTGGAAGACAAAATATATCAGGTTTTTAAGAAAATTCTCACATAGAGCAATTCCACCATTTTTTACAGCATTCATTGAAACCAACCTGTAGTGAAAGCCATATGTGTAGACATGAAGATTTACATGTTGATTATTTCCCCACTTCCAATTAGGAGAAATAATAGTAATCCTATGATAAAATATGATAACATTATAATTTATTTGTTCATTTATGTATTCAACTAACATTAATTCAATGCTTACTCTATATGACAAGAATCATGGGGGTTAAGCAGAAAATAAAGCAAAATCTCTGCAATCAAGGAGCTTATATTTTACTAAGAAAAGCAGAAAATGAATTAATTTTTTCAATGAAATCAGTTCAATATTCAATGAAATCAGTTAATTCATTAATAATAAATAAATGCAGAAATGTTCATTTTTTCTGGACTGAAATGATAGACTAACTACCCTCATAAAGTTCCTGATGCTGTAATCTAAACAGCACCAAACTCCAGAATCTGAGTACTAATCTTGGGTTTACCATTACTAGCTGCAGTTCTGCAGTTCAGTTAACTTTATAAGCCCTAAATGAAAATTCTAATACTTCCCTGGCTTGCCTCAAAGAGTGGTTGTCAGGAGTGAGTGAAATAAAATAAGACAGTAGTTTGAAAACTTGTAAGCAGCATACAGTGTGTACTTCTGTAGAGTGAGAGTAACTAAAAACGGATCTCTCTCTGGCTCTTTCAGGGAATTCTACAAATTATTCTAATCTGTATCTCAGCCCATCTCTCATTGTCAAGCTCCAAACTCAAATGTTCAACTAGACAGGTTAATCTGTATTTTTCATAGACAAAATAACCTCAACATATCCAAAATATGACTCACTACTCAGGCTTCTCTTGCGCCAACCTTTTTTCTCTCTTGTACCCCTTTTCTTTGTTGCTTTCAGCACTATACATCAGAATTAGAAACCTGAAATCTGTCTTGCAACCAAAAACCTATCAGTCGACACCTCTTGATAATTTTGAAGTTTGTGTTCTTCAAATATGTTCCTGCCTATCTCTTTCTAAGGCCGTTCATTACCTTAGTTAGTTCTCATCAGTATGATTTTAATAATCAACTATTATCATCCCTTTCTCCATTCTTGTTCTCCTCAAACTTATCCCTACCAAAACTGCCAAAGTGAAATTCTAGACCTTGAATTATATTCTTTAAGATCTTTCAGTAGAAACCCACCACCTATAAAAGAAAGGTTGGGGTACTTGCCATAATAAGTGTGGTATAACAAAATCTATTATCTTTCTACCTCTCTAGTCA
This sequence comes from Mesoplodon densirostris, assembly GCF_025265405.1. NCBI lineage: Eukaryota > Metazoa > Chordata > Mammalia > Artiodactyla > Ziphiidae > Mesoplodon > Mesoplodon densirostris. Next base: position 45,780,235 of record NC_082665.1, read on the forward strand.
AATCCTACTGCTTTTCCATCCCTTACACTTTACAAACGAGTAATGCACAGTAAATTTCAAGTTACTTCAAACTCTATTCTGTTGTTATTCACATATCTATTCTTTTTGCCCAGAATACCTTTCACCATCTTATCACTTTATTAACTCTTACCTTTCAAAACCCAACTCAAGCTTCTCTTCTGGGGTATCTTCATTGATCCACATGGAAAAATAAAATAAACACTCCCTCTCGGCACTCTGCTGTATTATATATAAACCTCTGCTACAGAACTTATGTTATTTTATAATTCTTAGCTTGTATGTCTAACTCATTTACTACAATATCAATGATTTATAGATAGGAATTATTGATTTTTTGAGCTCTAAAACCTAGCCTAAAACATGGCTCATCATGTACACTCAGTGAATGATTCTTAATGATTCTCAATCTAAAAATCACAATAGTTTGACTACTGCAGACCCATGAGGTCAGAGAGAACTTTCAGTGAAACAGAAATTAACTCTGTGATTTACTTACATCAGTATTCAAGACCATATCTCTCATTTATCCTTTGGATGTTTTGTTTGTTATTTTGTATGGGGAAATTAAAAACAAAACTGCTAAGTAATAACAAAGGTCATATGGTCCCTGAATGACTGATTTGTACCTGGTTTTAATTTTATTGTGTATATAATTTTTGGACATTAACTTCAGAAAGTGTGAAGGAAGCTAGGTAAAAAAATTGAGTTAGTTATAAAATAGTGTTATAAAAATACTTCTAATATTATTGTATGTGCTATTAAAAATTTGCCCATTTACTCCATTGGAAAACAAAGTTTCTCCATTGTTGAGAAACGTTTCTGTCTCAGTGGCAAGTTTGTTTCTCCACCAATCATGCAAACTAGCTAAGTTACCTTGGGGATGGAAGTAGCCACTGGTTACTACTCACCTTGAAAGAGCTTGTTTCCTTTTAGAAATTATTTTGCACATCTTTATGCAATGCCAAACTTCAGTTGCCTTAAATACACATATTAAAAAATATTATTTCATCTTGTGTTTTCTCATTGTTACAGTGAGAGTGATGGTCTTTTATGACTTTCTATATGTAACTCATAGTGGAAGATCTATAATGTGCTTTCAAAAACATAATTTGATATGGTCAGAGTAGCATTGTTTCTCTTTATTTTCAAAACATTTTATACTTTACATGAATGCTTCTTCTTGTTTTCCAAGTTACTATTTACATTGTGATTTCAAGTTCTTCTATTTCAGTCCCTACATTAACCAATTCTACATTTCAGCTTAATGTAATGCCTTGCTAACCATTCTCCTCTCCTGATGATTGGTGTAGTTTATTTCAGAATTTTCCACATACAAATGGAAATAAAGGAGTATCTAAAACTTTATGGACCCAAAGTTGCATGAATGTCTGTCCTTTATACTTTTAATATTTATCTTTATGATATTCCAAATATACTGTATATTATGTACACTGGAGGCTGCCAATTTAATGCACATTTGTGTATGATAATACTCCTTTTAGATATCCATCAATTTGTTTTTTCTAATGCTTAGTCACTTAAACAGCAAAAGAACAATAAAAATGTAGGTATTGATCTCATTCCATAGTATTTTTTCTACTTTTATCTAACCAGGAATGTGCATAGAATTTGGGGAATGTTGGAATTCAGTAATTCAGAAGAACAGTTAAATAGTGGATCTTGACTCACTAGAAACTATGGTAAGGATTGCAACTAATGACTTATGTTTTCGAACAGTAGATCTTTATTTCATGCTAAGCTGTACTGCTTGATTCAGTATACAAAAGCTAAATAGCTGAGACCACCCAGCTGGGAGGGAAAACAGAAGTTAACTTAGAAGTTGGTCAAAGCTAGGTGATGAAAAGTTGATGTGACAAGTTTGGAGAACCCTAAATCAAACTTACTTGCATGCACTGGTGACCAATATCACATACACAAAAAATATTCTTTAAGTCTTTTATCACTAGCTGCATCTTTATAAGAGCTGTTTCACTGTTTGCTCAAAGAAAATTATTCCATATATCCAAAACATCCTGTAATGACTAAAATAATTACTTCGAAAATCAGAGTACTTGTGACTTCCAGTTGCATACCTACCATAGTAGAAACAGATAAACCAGTATGGATCAAACTGATTGTGTTTTTCCAAGAAGGAAAGAGTCCTCTCTGTAGGAGACTGCACATATAAAGGATTAACTACAATTCTAATGATCTTTTGTAGATGTTGTGAATCAAACCTGTAGATTCAGATTTATAAAAAATAACATGTCGCCATCTAAGCAGTCGACACCAAGATATTACATGCTATTTCCCCTCCACTTCATTTTTTGCAGATCATCAAAGTAGGGGTTTCACGATACAAAGTTTGTATAAACAAAATAAGTAACAGAAAAAATGCACGACTATATGCCTATTGAATTTATTAATTTCCTGGCAAACAGTCATGGCATTATAACATAAAGACAACTATATACTTAAATTTCTTGTCCATCCCAAGTGAGATGACATATATCTTGACTGACCTCTGTAAAAGAATTTTAAGCAATAAGCATGGTCCACTTTGTCCAGAAACTTGTCTGTGAAGGGAAAGAGTAATAGACAAAGGGAAGAAATAGAATCAAAGAAGGTGCAGTATAGGAGATGTATAGCTTAGATATCATATAGTGAACTTTATTTGTCTGTAATATTTCTTTTTAATTAATTTATTTATTTTTGGCTGTGTTGGGTCTTTGTTGCTGTGCACGGGCTTTCTCTAGTTGCAGTGAGTGGGGGCTACTCTTCGTTGCAGCGCACGGGCTTCTCATTGCGGTGGCTTCTCTTATTGCCGAGCACAGGCTCTAGGCGCGCCGCCTTCAGTAGTTGTGGCACGTGGGCTCAGTAGTTGTGGCACACAGGCTCAGTAGTTGTGGTGCACGGGCTTAGTTGCTGCGTGGCATGTGGGATCTTCCCGGACCAGGTCTTGAACCCATGTGCCCTGCATTGGAAGGTGGATTCTTAACCACTGTGCCACCAGGGAAGTCCTGTAATATTTCTTAAAAGTGCCTTTGGAAACCAGGGGAAGAGGGTAACATTAGCCAAGTTTTATTATTGGTTTAGAGATATACGCACAGAGGGATTTAAAGCATAAAAAGCTTTAGCAGATATATGTCAGTTAATCTTTTAACAACCCTATGAGCTGTTTGGTTTTCCCATTTCACAGATTAAAAAACTGAGGTTCACACTGAAAAGTGCTAAAGCTAGTTTTGAAACCAAACATTCCTATTTCACATCCTCTGTTCTTGCCACCAGCGTTTGTATCTTTCTGTAGGACTGTATAAAGTTTCAAAGCAAACTACAATTATAATTCTGTTCTATGAAGCTGAATTTCATTAAATTCAGACCTATTAGAACTGGCTCTACATTAAGAATGCTTATAGAAATTTTCTTGCTTAAATATATAGCTAATTGGTTATATATAATTAATGATTTTCAAACATCTTAGAATTTTAAATTATTGAGTCATATTCCATAGTTGCTTTAAAATGATTCAATCTTACAATTATTGACTAAGTTCCATTGAATACATTTCCCTCCAGATATGGAAAAAGATCTTCCTAACTAACTAGCTGTTTTACATAAACCAAAACAGACAGATGAAAAATTACCTAATAATTGGGTCTAAATCATTATAGGTTTGCTGAATTTAAGAAATCAATATTGAAAACTGGCAATTGTTGTAACAAAAAAGAAGTCTTAAAATAAAAACACCCTATGATTAGATGCACTCGTATGCATTTCATTGTTCTCCCACCCCAAGGAACACCAGTCAAAACAGAATAAATAATAGTGTTCTAGCCAGAAAGAAAAAACTCATAAGTAAGGTATCTTTCAGAGATTTCTGCATTTCCTAAAGTGTCATGTGCCATATATCCTGATAGTCCCCTTAAGAGCGTAGTATTATAATCTATACCCTGATGCTATAAAATATATTTTATCATTCAGATTCCAATATCTTACTGGAATAACCTAGTGAATTTATCTATTTATCTTTAGACTCATATTTCTTTACCCACATAAGAATTATGCACATTCTTTTCAGCTAAATGCCAATTGTACTATGCAATCAATTTTTCTTTGGTTTTATTTCACAATCAAGAATTGGAGAAAAATAGAAATGGGAATTTCACAAGTGTTTTAGGAGGTTTTCAGTAAGCCTTTAATTTAATTAAAAATGTTTATAATCTAAACAAACAAATTCTTTATGGATGCCAAAAGACGAGAATAGCCCAGATGCTGTTGTTATTTAGCTGTGTGATCCTGCAAAATTGGAGTAAACTTTCCAGTCCTCAGTTGTCTTATCTGTAAAATGAAAGAGATATACTAGATAAACTCTAAAAAAGACTTTTTCACCTCTAGATACTATTTGACTCATTAACATATTTCTAATTAATTCAATATAATACAAAATTATAACACCTAAAACAACAATGCATATATATGTTGTAAATAGTGCTTAGGGTTGCCCTCTTAGGACAGACCGAGGAAAGAAAAGGGAATGGGAGGGGAGGGGAAGGCAAGGGAAAGGAAGGGAAAAGATGATCAAAGAAAGGCTACTCTGGTACTGTCACCCTCATTATGGTTTTCTGAAAGGTTAATTTACCTCCCAAAAAAGACTAACAAAATCCTTGATGCCACTTATAGAACTCCTGGAGATGACCAGGTGTACTGCATTCTGCACCCACCTGATTCTTCTATAAGTTCAATTATAAAGAAATACTGCAGAACTATAAGCCAATTCTGTTTTGCCCACATGTGTAGCCCAGCCACATATATGTTTTAATGTAATACAAAAGAATGTACTTGCTTTTAATTTCATGACACAAGCCATTTGAATACTCATTAAAATTATAGTTATCATGATAATATAGTACTAGAATTCACAGTTTAAAATCTTTTTCCATTTACTTTTCTTAGATACACTCCTCGGATTGAACTGATACTAGATTACTGTACAAACTCATAACTTTGGGCTTCTTTTTTATGCTCATCATTGTACATGAAGGGTTTTTAAAAATAATTTATACCCCCATGAAACAAAATTCTGTAATAATTCTAGCTATTCCTAGTGCACAATGTCTGACATTCCTCCCCAAACTCCATCAGGACAAATGGAAGCAGGTGGTGGTTGTGGAAGATGAGATAATCAGGCACAGAAACCAGCACATCTGTGATGATTCCTAGAGTTCCTTGGAGATGGGCCTTCCCAGTGCAAGAGGAGGAGAGGAATGACAGGATAAGGAGGCAAAATGGAATCCCCCGGAGCAATACACATAGACTCTGGAAAAGAACTGTTGGTTTTCACCCAAGTAGAAAGGGGATCAGGAGATCACATCTGGTTTGTCAGTGAGGAGACTTAAATGCAAGATGTGTAGAAAGTGGTTCCGAAAATTATCTGCTCTTGTATGCAGAGGACCCGAGTCAGCGTTCTAGATCTCAGTATATAGATACTTAATTGAGAGTTTAGAATCATCAGGAACCAAGGTCTGCTTTGGGGAAATACATAATCTTGTTAGGATCTCTTATAATCGCTATTTTGCTGATTCAATCGATATTTTTTAGTTCCTGTCTTACTTCACCGTACTGCACAATATAACAAATCATGTTGCAACCTGATAGGAATGATATGGAAAACAGAGTCTGGATTTCTCACATCCTCCTTAACTCCCTGAGTTTTCTCAGTATTTCTTAAATGGATTGATGACAAGTGTCAAGCGGTATCCATGGTATTATATAAATATCACAATCAATAGATGGCTTTAGTTAAAGTTATTCAGCAAGACCGAGTTTCTATAAAAATTTGATAAAATATCACTGTTTTAATAAATTGATTTCTTTCAAGTAGACAAAATATTGAGTCCTTCTATTTATATAAGTTCTTTGTGGCAGTTATTTATGTTTAAAAAATGAACAATTTTCCAATAATAGAATTTGTTTTTCTGGAATAAGAAATAGGAAAAGGAACTGATTTAAGTAAGTTATATGACTTCAAACTTGATGAAACTAAATGATCAAAAGTTGATGTTAGTTTATTCCTTTATATTCAGAGTTCTTAACAGAGAAGTTATTTTATAATGTCAGTTGTAGTTTTATCATTACAGAGTCTTCTTCATGTATAATTTATCCAACTTATTGCTTCAATTTAAAACCATTCAGCTAGTTGCATTCGCTGTGAAAAAGGAGAATGACTCACTTCACAATAAAACTTCAGTCAAAAGGCAATTTTACATTTAAATAAAATTTTATTTTTATATTATAAAAAATTTTAAATAATGTCTAATATCATTATTTATTCATTTCAGTGTTTTGGACACTTTTATCATTTTCACAACACTTTCCTTCATTCTGATGTGGAATCAAAAAAATGTACATACTGCTTCACTTTTTTAAAACAGAAAAACAGTTTATTTTTATTATTTTTTTTTTTTTGCGGTATGCGGGCCTCTCACTGTTGTGGCCTCCCCCGTTGCGGAGCACAGGCTCCGGACGCGCAGGCTCCGGACGCGCAGGCTCAGCGGCCATGGCTCACGGGCCCAGCCGCTCCGCGGCATATGGGATCCTCCCAGACCGGGGCACGAACCCGTATCCCCTGCATCGGCAGGCGGACTCTCAACCACTTGCGCCACCAGGGAGGCCCAACAGTTTATTTTATATGTATGCAGGCTATACTTTTTTTCTTTATATTATTTAAAGTATTTTTATGTCCTGAGTCAGCCTAAAGACAAACTATATTTTATTAGCTAAAATTAATGAGACAATTAAAACTTTTAAACAGCAGATAGAAAGTGTGATGCCACTAGTTATGTCATGATTTTAGGGGTTGTTCAGATATTTGAAAAAGCAGTTAATTATTTGAAAACTTCTGATAACTATGGAGCATCTGTCCATTTTCACAAAATCTCATTTTAAAAACTTGGTCGAAAATCAAGAATAGAAGATCTGCTTAGTCCCCCCCAGCCCCCATGACCCCTTTCCCTTTCTATTTCTTTTTCTCTACCATCAACATTTTGTTTCAGAATTGGCATGGCTTTATAGTCTTAACCACACACTCTCAGGAAACAAAATCTTCTTATTTCAGACCAGAGAATACAAATATTTAGCATAATACAATAAATTCCGTTAGTAAACTAAATCTCCACATTAACTTAGAACGGGGCATGTTTAATGATTTCGATACTCCGTGACATCCTGCTATGATATAAACAGATGCATTTTAAATAATAAAGAAGAGTTATACTTTCTCTGTCATAAAACCTTAACTTATTTTTTACAAAATAGAAAGCAAATCATGAAGAAATATAATGTGGCATCTGAAATATACTAAATTACTAATCTCCTGCTGCCCAATCTATTCAGTATTCTCTGATGTGGAGTGAAGGTTTGAATCTTTTCCTTAAGAGAGACAGTGAGCAAAATGATGGCTGGCGAGAAACGTTATCACCCCCGCCACTTTCTCTTTCAAAAGCTCAGAGAGGGAAGAGGTCTTTTCACCCAAAACCTGTATTCCTTTTCAAATGCTTAGACCTCCCAAGTACATATGTTTGTGGGAAGCTTGGAAGAGGGTCCAGCACACTCTATGATTTTGCCTACGTGTAGTGAAGAATTGGGAAAGAGAGAGAGAGAAATGACACTCCTTTGGACCCAAGGGATGCTTCTCTTTTTCTAGACTTCAGAAACGAAACATAATTCTGACTCTGAAGGGGCAGCTTATTTACCACATCATTCTGTGCTCTCAGGGGGAGAAAGTATGATTTAATTATGTCCCTGTCAAGAGGTAATTCCATCTCAAAAATTAATTTTCAGTGCTTTGGAGTTATTGCACGTTAAAAATATTGTCACACAAAAAACATGGGTGGCTGTCACAAACATTTTGAAACTATTGACCTTACATAGCTTCATCTGCACAACTATTGATTTTTTTCTGTCTTTATTTTGACATTTCATATGATTTCATCTAACATTCATCACTGTGGAAATGTCAGGTTTAAGGGTGTGCTTTTATTGTTTGGGTAGAGCAATCTTAGAAGTGGTTCACTACTTATCTGTTAGAAGCAGTAGGCTGAATTCATCAATGTTGAAATGATTCAGCATGAAGTTACCACACTTATTTTTCCAGAGGTTTCCATATTGCTCTTTTTTCCCTCCTGAGAAGTGAATTGGGTTGTCATTTTGGATATTAGATGTCAATAATTCCTTAACTGGGCTTCAAAACACTAAACCCATGAGTATTCTTAATTGGAGGACTTCTTAAGTATGAATGATACAATTGTTAGTACAGTTTCTGTTTGTTGGGAAGATGGTAGGGGCACTAATACATTTCCAAATACCAGTTGTTCAGGACATAGCCAGAAATCAGTATTTTAGTTCAATTTTATCATATAAATGTTTTGTCTTATCCAGATTTTCAAACTAGATTCTTCATGTTGTCTTACCCCTAACCCCATGGGAGATAAATGACTTTTTAAAGACCCTGAATGGCATCTGTGACCAAAATATCATCTGAAAATGTGTCTCTCGTTTGCTTGGATCTCTTTTATTATTATTATTATTATTATTATTATTATTTTATTTTGCAGTACACGGGCCTCTCACTGTTGTGGCCTCTCCCATTGCGGAGCACAGGCTCCGGACGCGCAGGCTTATTGGCCATGGCTCACGGGCTTAACCGCTCCGCGGCATGTGGGATCTTCCCGGACCAGGACACGAACCCGCGCCCCCTGCATTGGCAGGCAGACTCTCAACCACTGCGCCACCAGGGAAGCCCTTGGCTAGCTTTTTTAAAATGACATTTGCAGTGTGTTAAAAAATAAACCGAGGACTTCAATTGAACAGTGAATAATTTATGTGTAAATAGGCTGAGTTTTATTAGTATAAAAACTGGAAGAAGAGTCAACAAGTTACTTGTGTTACTATAGACTGGTTTCAAACCAGCCAATAGCATGTAAAAATCATATTTCCAGGCAGAACCAGCTACATAATTTGCAAGGCTCAGTGCATAATGAAAATGTGGAGCCCTTTGTTCAAAATTATTAAGAATTTCAACAACAGCAAATATTAAACTAAGCACAAGGCCCTTCTAAGTGTTGGACCATGTGTTACTGAATAGATTGCATGCCCATGAAGCCAGCTCTGTTTCTAGGCCCTATTCATGAAAATTTAACTTTCTAATTCCATTTGTTAATGAAGAGAAACTTGACCTCCTTACACTATAGTTTTCTTTTCTAAAGAAAGCAACCTTGAACTGAGATAATCCATTTTCAGATTCAATAAAATACCATTAGCTAACTAAAATTTTAAAAATGATTTATTGCTAAAGTATGCAAAGTATTATTTTGCTTGATTATTTGTTTTTTCAAGGTCTCTGAATTAGCAATTTTTTAAAATTTTTACTAGCTAAAGTAAAAGCAAAATAAAAAGTAAATTCCACTTGATCATTCTTATGATGACATTTCCTGTGTATGCATGGCAAATCTAGAAGCTTCAAGTATCTCTCCATCTGTCAGCATATATGCAGAGAAAAGTACTGTTAATGAAAATGGCAGTACACACACGGTGACCTTTAGAAGTTACCCACTATTCTCAATATGACATTACTTTTCCCTTCAAATAAGAAACTATTATCTGGGTTTCATGTTCTCAACCAATTGCTATCAAAGCAGTAATAATTGATTTAAAAGGAAAGGAAGTATTATAATATGACTATATCTCATTTATTAATGAAATATTTTTCCATTGACCAAAAAAATTACCAGAAGAGGTAATTATGCTATAAAAATACAGAGGGAGATTTGTTCCATATGATTCTTAAATTCTAAGTAGTTGCAATGATTTAAAACTAAATCACTGTACTAAAATACAATTTTCGGGACTTCCCTGATGGCACAGTGGTTAAGAATCTGCCTGCCAATGCAGGGGACACAGGTTCGAGCTCTGATCCGGGAAGCTCCCACATGCCGCATCTAAGCCCATGCACCACAACTACTGAGCCTGCGCTCTAGAGCCCGCGAGCCACAACTACTGAGGCCACGAGCCACAACTACTGAACCCACATGCCTAGAGCCTGTGCTCTGCAATAAGGGAAGCCACCGCAATGAGAAGCCCGGGCACCACAATGAAGAGTAGCCCCAGCTCACCGCAACTAGAGAAAGCCTGCGTGCAACAACAAAGACCCAACACAGCCAAAGATAAATAAGTATATAAATAAATAAAAACAAAATGCAATTTTAGTGGAATGTGAGTTTTTTTTTCTTTTTAGTGGCATGTGAGTTATTTTCCTTTTAATTGAATAGAAAAACTAAGATGTTTTCGAGTCTTTCATGTTTTAATTATAGTATTTGATTCTGTAAAGAACAGTTATAATGAGAGCTGGCCTACATAATGACATTGCTCAGTGTATTATTTACTCAGATTTTTCCTTTAATCCCAGCATTTACTTTCTTTTACATATTCAAAGCAGATGCTCTTATGCTAGCATGTGTATTAATGTTAATTGAAGTTATTCAGGTGGATGACAAAGAAAATTAGACCCCCGAGGGGTATCATCTTCCCTTGTAGTTTAAAAAAAAAAAGCTTTCAAGAACTACCTATATAAATTTGAACAAAATACTCTACTCCACATGCCAGTATAGATTTCCTGTAGTGCATTTGATCATGCAGCTGAGAACGCCTCTGACAAGATATATGCCTTATAAAAAGAGTTCAAATGATGTAATGGGTTTATAAAAAGAAATTCTACATAAATTCTGAAATGTAATTTTGACTATAAAATCATAAGGAAAACATTTATTAATGTTGAGAAAATTTTATTCTGACAAAAGAAGGATACACAAGGTAGGAGAAAGGTATATGCATATATGAAAGAAAAAATACATAGGTAAAAACACTTATTAATGAACTTATGTGAGTCAAGTTTGGAATAAAGTATATATACTTGAGAATGAGAGATGGAGGAATATTGGGAGGAAAAAACTCACTAGTTTAGTTGTGTGTCAAATCGTCATATTTATATAAATCAGTACCCAGATGTGTTTGTAAATCATGGGACTCAAAAAAATACTATATGGAATTTGTGAAGTATTTAAAATCTTTTGTACTCTGTGGAAAAGAAAGCTGTAGAAATCTCTCTTCCAAAGCAGATATTTAATTCCATATTCAAATCCACACGTAAAAAATCTTTAAGAAGAGATAAAATTGACAAAATTGCAAAAATTATGAAATGTAATTGGTATCTGATAAAATTGCAAAATATAAATGGTATCTGTTGACTTTCAGAGGAATAAAACTGAAAAGAAAATATTTCTCCCAATAGTACCACAGGGAGAAAGAAATATAGTTTCAAAGCACAGGAGAAATTACAGATTTCAGTATTTTAGTGGAAATATAAAAAGCTAAAATAAAACTGAGAAACAGTGTAACAACCAAAAATTATTCTTAAAATTATCAGATTAGGAAGGATACTGATGGAAATGTACATCTGAAGCCACTTCTTATTTGCTTAGTCTATGAACTGAAAGAGTTTTTTATATTTAAAAAGAAAACGCAGGTTCTGTTGGTTGACTGATCCTCCATAGCAAGCAGAAAGCTTCAGGAGTTCCTAAGATTTTTTAATCCAGTTTCACTGAATACCTCCACCCTTATTTTCCAGTCTGTCCCCTCAGACCTTTCCCTTTTTTCTTTTACTGCTTCCTCCTTCTGTGCTCATGTAGATTGCCATTTCTCCCATCTTCACAGATTCTGACTCACAGATATCTTGAGGGACTGCTCATATGCCACCCCCATTTCCAAGACTTTCCTGAACTTCCCAGATCAAAAGGATAGCCCTACCTCTGAACATCCTTAGTCTTTTTTAAAACTTAGGAACATATTTTATCCTTTCTTCTAACTTGTTTCTTTATGCATGTTTCCCCCACCCCACCCCCGGTAGCACTTTCTAAGTTTCTAATCTGAACCACCCCATTCTAAATAGTATTAAGCATGATTAACCATGTTGCTCTAGAAGCACACTGGCTGGGTGTAATTCCAGGCTTCTGTACTCATTACTGTGTGATTTGGGGGAAGTCACTTAACAATTCTCTGGTTTCTTCATTTATAAAGTAGGCATAATCATAGAGAGAGCCTGTGAGAAATGAACAGTTTAATTTATTATATTTGTCTGCTAGTGCTATCATAACAAAGTACCACAGATTGGGTGGCTTTATTAAGAGTCATGGATTCTGAGAATCCAAGGAGAAAGTGTCTGCAGGTTTGGTTTCTTCTGATGCCTCTTCTTGGCTTGCAGAGGCTGCCTTCTCACTGTATCTTCACATGGTTTTCCTCTGTGGTCGAACATCCTTGGTGTATCTCAGTGTGTCCAAATTTCCTCTTCTTACAAGGACACCAGTCAAACTGGATTAGGGCCCACCCTAAAGGCCTCATTTCAACATATTCACCTCTTTAAAGGCCCTATTTCAAATACAGTCAATTCTGAGGTACTAGGGCTTAGGGCTTCACCATATAAACCAGGGTGCAGGGGGTAAATTTCATCCATGAAGAGCACATAAAACAGTACCTGATACATAATACTTAGTGAGTTCCTGTGGGGGTGGTGCTGTTTCTCTCATCAGCTTTGTTCCTTTGGCTTCTGATCATTTTGGGTATTTCTGTCTTATTCTGCCAATGAATATGTGCTTTTCCTTATAATCTAAAGATAATTTCAAATTTGGATTCCTGTGGCCAACCTCCCTATGCCTATTTACCTTAAAAACAATTTTGTCTGTTACTCTATAAATATTTCATTATTCTATCATATTTAACTGAAATTTTAAGCTTCCAGAAATCTCCTGTTTTCTCAACTCTGCATATTAAAAATTTTGTTGTTTTAAATTGCGAAGTATTTTCCATTACCACAGAATAACTCAAGAGATAGGAATAACTGAAATATAAGAGATTCAAGCAGTTTGATAGAAGTATGTATAAAATATCATATATATTCCATGTGCATTATACTGTATGAGAAAGACTATTACTGGTCCGAGCTAATGGTAAAATACTGAAAGTTATTTTACCCAAGAGTCACTAGATTCAGAATAATTTGTCATTCTTAGAGAATTCCAGATGGCACAAAAATTGAAAAAAAAATCAATTCATAGACATATTGTGATCTAGAAATATTCACATGGAATTTCCTTTAATTATAAATGTCCAATGACTGAGTTTTATTTAATTTACAGGCAGGGAAAGGCAGTTGCTGCTAGTAGCTTTCTGCAGAATTGTATACAATATTTAGAGTACTCCGGCTTTGACACTATAAATCAACCACCTCTTTTTTCTTATTTTCAGCATATCACATTAAACAATATAAATCTTACATTTTTACTCTGAATAAATGGTTCTAGCTAGCTTAGTAGTGATCAAGCAAGGGGAAAAAGAACTAATCTGGAAAATAATCTGACCAAAATTTGAAAATTACCACATCTGCACAGATGTAACTGCCCACAGTCCTTTTCTGAGGAAAAGTGAATTAAGGGTACTCCCTTAGAAACCACTTAGAACTTAAGAAGCTTAAACTTTTATAACTTAAGGCAGAAATGTCAGCTCTTTACAGAAGTTTCAGTTTTCTAGTCTTCAGTCAAGCAAACGGTGTTGGTAGAAATTGGAAGCACACATCGTGAAACAGCAAAAACCTCTTCCACAGCAAAGGACAAAATAATTTTAGGCAAAGTCTTGGACTGCTGTAATTGTAGAGGAAAGCACTGGAAATCTGATGAGCTTTCTAAGAAATATGATTTGCCTCATTGCAGATCATCTGAAATTAAATGAGAAGTGTCTTTTATTTGCATTAAAACTGGCTACCCAATCCACTGATGCTTCTTAGCACAGTGTTGTGTATCAAAGCTTTATGAATTCAAATAGAACTCATATCAATATCTTCTCTATGACAGAGTAGCTTCCCAGTGCCAAGCAGAGAGGTCAATCTTCCAAATACTGCAAATGACACTCTTGCCGTCAGGCTATCAGACATTATTTTTATGCAGAAGATTGAGCCTAGAAAAGCTTCTTATTGTCACTTTTAAATTCAGCTAAATTTTAAATGAACCAGGAAAGTTCATGCTAAAAGTGATAAGCAGTAAATTACATTCTAAAATATAAAAATACTTTGTCATGCAACCAACCATCCTATATTTTATATTTACTAACTGTAAGTTTGTATATAAGTGTAATTCTTCTATATCTTCCTAAAAAATAATTCAGCAACTGTCTTCTTTGAAATGCATTTCCAGGTTAACTTTACACATATCCACATAAGTAAAGATTCTGTTTTTAATAATAAGACGTTTTTCTTTTGTATTGTGAACATGAAGTGAAAATGAAAACACATGTGAACTACTTTACAGTTTACATGCAGTATGCCTTAGTGTAAACAGAGAAGAAAATAAGTGATGCCTATGAGGATTTCCAAGTTTATTTTGTTAATATGCATTTATTAGTCCATTTAATAATAACATTAAACTCATTACATGTTAACATAAATAATATTTTATAAAAACAAAGCTATATTTTCCAAAACAAAAAAAATGTTTACTGAGAAGTACAGTCTTGATATATGTTTTTAATTGATGTTTTTATTGAAATGATTGTAGATTCACATGCAATTATAAGGAATAATACAGAGAGATTCTTGTATACTCCTTACATACTTTATCCATTTTCCTACTCAATGGGAACATTTCACAAAACTAAAGTTTAGTATCATAACTGGGATATTGACATTAATGTAATCCAACAATTTTATTAAGCTTCTTCACTTTTACTTATCCTCATTAGGAGTGTGTGTGTGTGTGTGTGTGTGTGTGTTTATATGTATGTGTGTTCTATAAAATCTTATCATCTGTGTAGGTTTGTGTACCAAGTTACTGAACAATACTAATGCCACAAGAATCACTTGTGTGGTCCTTTTATAATCACACTCACCTCTCTCCATCCCTTTTCCTCTAGCATATTACACTCTCTTCCATTTCTAAAATTTTGTCATTTAAAAAATATTATTTAGGGCTTCCCTGGTGGCGCAGTGGTTGAGAGTCCACCTGCCGATGCAGGGGATACGGGTTCGTGCCCCGGTCCGGGAAGATCCCACATGCCGTGGAGCGGCTAGGCCCATGAGCCATGGCCGCTGAGCCTGCCTGTCCGGAGCCTGTGCTCTGCAACGGGAGAGGCCACAGCAGTGAGAGGCCCGCGTACTGCAAAAAAAAAAAAAAAATATATATATATATATATATATATATATATATATATATATATATATATATATATATATATATATATTATTTAAAGGGAACTATACAGTATGTAACCTTTTGAGACTGGCTTTTTTCACTCAGCATAATTCTCCCTGGAGATTCATCCAAGTTGAATCAATACTATATTCCTTTTAACTGCTGAGTAATATTTCATGATATGTATGTATCTCAGTTTATCTGAACATTCATCTGTAGAAAAATATCTTGGCTGATTCCATTTTTAACTATTAAACATAAAACTACAATGTGTATTCATGTATAGGTTTTATGTGAACATAAGTTTTCTTTTCTGTGGGATAAATGCCCAGAGTGAGATTGCTGGGCCCTACAGTAATTGCATGTTTAGGTTTAGAAACTGCCAAACTGATTTCCAGAGTGCCTATGCCATTTTGCATTCCTACAGGCAAAATATGAGTGACCCAGTTTCTCTGCATCCTTGCGTTTGATGTCAGCATAATTTTTTATTTTTGCTTTTACATTAGGTGTCTAGCTATATATCGTTGTGGTTTTAATTTGCATTCCCCTAATAGCTAATGATATTGAACATCATTTCATGTGCCTGTTTACCATCTGTATATCCTTTTTGGTGAAGTGTCTTCTCATGTCCTTTTCACATTTTTTAATTTAATTATTTGGTTTTTTGCTGATGAGTTTTGAGAGTTCTTTATATATTCTAAATACTATTTCTTGGTCATATATGTAATTTGCAAATATGTATCTTCTTCCAGTTTGTAGCTGGACTTTTCAATCCTCAGGATGTGGGCTTTCACAGAAAGTGATTAATTTTGTTGAGGTCTAATTTATCAATTTTCCTTTTCTGGATCATGCTTTGGTGTCAAGCCTAAGTATTTATTTCTGAGTCCTAGATCCTAAATATTTTCTCCCATGCTTTTCTCTAAAAACTTTTATGTTTTTTTACACTTAAGTAAATTTACATGTACATTGTTTCTAACTCACTTTGAGTTGGGGCTTTTGTTGAGGTCCATTTTTTGGGGGGCCTATGGGTGTCCACTTGTTTCAGTGTCAGTTGTTGAAAGACTATATATACTTCCTCCATTGAATTACTTTTGAACCTTTGTCGAAAATCACCTGAGCCCATTTGGATAGGTCTTATTTCTGAATTCTCTATTCTGTTTCATTGATTTAAACGTCTACATTTCCTTTAGTGCCACCACTGTCTTTATTACTATCGCTACAGAGTAAGCCTTATATCAGGTAGAATATTTCTCACTCTTTATTCTTCTTTATCAAGACTGTTTTAGATATTGTAGGGTCTGTACCTTTGAATTTTCAAATAAGCTTGTCTATGTCTACAAAGAAGTTTGCTGAGATTTTTCTAGAGCTTGCATTAATCTTATAGACCAATTTGGGAAGAATAGACATCTTTACCATGTTGAGTCTTCCAGTCCATGAACAGGGTATATTTCTCCATTTATTTAGGTCTTCTTTAATTTCTTTCTTTTTTTTCAATATCCTATAATTTTCAACATACAGATCTTATACATGTATTGTTTTGTTTTGGGTTTTTGTTTGTTTGTTTGTTTGTTTGTTTGCCACACTGTGTGGCATGTGGCATCTTAGGTCCCCGACCAGGGATCGATCCCATGCCTTCTGCAATAGAAGCATGGAGTCTTAACCACTGGACCGTCAGGGAAGTCCCCTTATACATGTATTGTTAAGTGTATATTATAGCATTTCATTTTATATGCAGCAATTGTAAATAGTATTGAGTTTTTACATTCTGTTTCCACATATTCATTGTTAATATAAGGTATGCAGTTGATTTTTTTATATCTGTAACTGTATTTCCCTCTTTTTAAAAATAAATTTATTTATTTATTTTTGGCTGTGTTAGGTCTTTGTTGCTGCATGCGGACTTCCTCTAGTTGTGGCTAGCGGGGGCTACTCTTCATTGCAGTGCCAGGGCTTCTCATTGCATTGGCTTCTCTTGTTGCAGAGCATGGGCTCTAGGTGCGTGGGCTTCAGTAGTTGCAGCACGCAGGCTCAGTAGTTATGGGTTGCGGGCTCTAGAGCACAGGCTCAGCAGTTGTGGCACACGGGCTTAGTTGCTCCGCAGCATGTGGGATCCTCCTGGACCAGGGATGGAACCTGTGTCCCCTACCTTGGCAGGTGGATTCTTAACCACCGTGCCACCAAGGAAGTCCAAGATATGCAGTTGATTTTTATGTGTTGATTTTGTATGCTGCAGTCTTGAACTTAGTTATTAGTTATAAAAGAGGTTTTATTTTATATTCTTTAAGATTTTTTTATGGAGATAATCATGTCATCTGCAACCAGAGTTAATTGTATTTCTTCCTTTCCATTCTGAATGCCTTTTATCTCTTTTTGTTGCCTTATTGCAGTGGCTAGAATTTCTAGTACAGTATTGAATAAGAGTGGTAAGAGTAAACATCCTTCCTTTGTTTATGATCTTATTGGGGGGAAGCATTAAGTTTTTTACCATTAAGTATGATATTATCTGTATGTCTTCATAGATGCTCTTTATTAAGTTTGGGTAATTCCCATTTATTCCTATCTTGCTGAATATTTTTATTGTGAGTGGGTATTGGGTTTTGTCCAATGCTTTTTCCGTGTTGACTGATCATATGATTTTAATTCTTTAACTTGTTGATGTAGTGGATTAAATTGATTGATTTTCAAATGTTGAACCAGTCTTCTATACATGAATAACTCCCACTTGGTCATGGTGTATGATTCTCTTAACACATTGCTGAATTCATTTTGCTAATACTATACTGAGGAATTTTGCATTTAAGTTCATAAGAGATTGGTTTTATTTTTGTTTTTGTTTTTGTCTGGTTTTAGCCTCATAAAATGAATTGGGAAGTGTTTCCTCCTCTTCTGGAAGAAGAGATTTTCTGAAATCTCTGTGTAAAATTGTTATCAATTATTTAGTTTTTAGTGGAATTCCCCAGTGAAGTTGTCTGGGCCTGGACAATTCTTTTAGGGAAATTTTAAATTATTAATTCAACACTTGTAATGGTTAAAGGGCCTTTAGATTGTCTATTTCATCTAGGTTGAGTTTTCTTCACTAAACTAATAATCTGTGATTGGCGTGACTTGGATAACATATCCACTTCTAGACCATTCACTTAATCAAGGGAATGGAGTAATATGATGGGCAGTTCTGTCAAAACCACATGGAGTGTGGAAGAAGCTACAGGGTACTATGATAGGAGGAGTGGGAGCAGGTATACCGGGCAGGTACAAATGCAAGATAGTTCTCTAAGGTCCAGGCATGCTTCATGACTGCACCCCTGCAAGGTCCAGCACTTAGATTATCAAAGATTGCATTAGCCTGATGTGACTCTGACCCCTTAGGCCTCCATCGCTTCTTCACTCCTTCCTATTCCCTTCTTTGAAGTCCTTTTAACCTCATCCTGGTAAGAAGAGAATTAATAGTATCTGAGCATCCCCCTATCATGTAATATTTCACAATGGCAATAAATTGAAGTATTTAACAACACAGGCTTTGGGGTCAGGTTAATCTGAGTTTATATCCTGACTCGGCCACTTACTTTCTTGATGACCTCAGACAAGTTCCCTCATATCTCTGCAAAACAGAGATGTAAATAGCTACCTGAGGATAATTGTTAGGATTAAAAGATATAAGAAGGGCTTTTCACAGGGCCTAGGACAAAATCAAACCTGAATTGCTATGGGCCCAAGCCACAAAACAATAGAAGAAACAACACATATTGCAGAGGCAACTAACAGTTCACAGCTAGCTCCTGGACTCCCCCATAGCTCATGACCCTGCCCCAAAAGAAACAGCCAACACCCTGAACTGAGTGATAAGGGCTATGAGGTGGACAGGGCCTTTCACTGATGCCAGAGAAGTGTATACAACAGAATGGAGCTCTGGTAGCTTAGCTTCCCTTAAGCTGCTTAAGAACCAAACCTCGAAGAATAAAGTCAGTAGCTGGACCAGAGCCAGCTGGCTTGTCACAGGGCCTGGGGTCTGGGTGAAAATAACCTAAATATTTTCTTCCAGTTAAATTTTAAAATAGATAAAAAATTTATAAGGTGGATATTTATAGTCTGTTAAGGACAAGTGCTACACAAGATAAGACTCTTATTCCATACAAGGGAGCATGAAGGATTTAGATTAAATATTGAGGAGTTTTCCAATGGTAAAAACTGTTATTCAGGCAGTTCCTGGCCAAATGCTTCTGTGTATAGGTAGATGGTCCCCATGGCTCTTGTACTGCCACACCCACCCATAGTTGGAGTCATCACTGTCACCATCAGTGGAGCTCTGTCAGTTGGGATTTGAACAGGTAGGAATCCAACTAAGTGACAAGATGGGTGGGTGGAGAGAGGCAGGTTTGGTTTATGTAAGAGTTCAGTGCAGTCATCAAGGACCTAGATCCTTTCTCTCCAACTGATATCCTCAGCCTGTCAGCTTTTGCCCTCAGGCAAAAACTCCCGAACTCAAGATAACTGCAGAACATCCAGTCATCACATTTTCACACAGCTGTGTCCAAGGCCTGGAAAGAGAAAGTGGGTGTTTCCCTTATGTCTTAGTCTGCTGGGACTGCCGTAACAAAAGGCCACAGGCCAGGTACCTGAAACAATAGACAGTATTTTCTCACAATTCTGGAGGCTACGAGTCCATGATTAAGGTGCCAGCAAATTTGGTTTCTGGTGAGACCTCTCCTCATTTGTAGTCAGCCACGTTCTCGCTGCCCTGTCACATGGCCTTTGCCCTGGGTTGGTTTGGAGAGAAAGCTCTGGTGTCTCTTCCTCTTCTTAAAAGGACACCAGCCGTATTGGGTTAAGGCCACACCCTTACTCACCTTTACTACCTCCTTATAGGCTCTGTCTCCAAGTACAGTCCAATTGGGATGGGGCTTCAAATTATGAATTTTGGGGCAATGTAGTTCAGTTCATAATACCTTCTTACTCATATCCCTTTTTTCTTTCTTTCTTTTTTTTTTTTTTTTTTTTGCAGTACGCGGGCCTCTCACTGTTGTGGCCTCTCCCGCCGCGGAGCACAGGCTCCGGACGCGCAGGCTCAGCGGCCATGGCTCATGGGCCCAGCCGCTCCGCGGCATGTGGGATCTTCCCGGACCGGGGCACGAACCCGTATCCCCTGCATCGGCAGGTGGACTCTCAACCACTGCGCCACCAGGGAAGCCCCTCATATCCCTTTTAAAGCATGAGAAAAATCTTTCCCAGAAGGCCTAAGTTGACTTCTCCTCAATTAAGTCATTCACTGGCAAGGGGAATAAAATTACCATTAGTGTTTACCCAACTGAGAGTGGTCCCAGCCTGAACACCCAAGGAATGAATGAAATCTGTGGGCACAGTGACCATCATAAAAACAGCTTGGAACTTTAGGAGGTTCTGTGCATTTAAAATTAGCAGGAAACAAGGTCTTTAAAAAACAGTTTAGAAGAGATGGCTCAACAGCTGGAGACTTGTCATGCTCTGCTGGTGTGCTTGCAGACAAAAATATTAATATTTCCTCCCTCACTACCTGATTTTAATATGTATTAAATTTAATATATATTTATTTGTAACATTAAGTTAAATATATCTATTTTTCAATTTTTTGATTTGCCTTGACGTTATAACAATTAAAATTAATTTTAAAAGATATATATGCTCCGGCTTCCCTGGTGGCACAGTGGTTGAGAGTCCACCTGCCGATGCAGGGGACAGGGGTTTGTGCCCCGGTCCGGGAAGATCCCACATGCCGCGGAGCGGCTGGGCCCATGAGCCATGGCCGCTGAGCCTGCGCGTCCGGAGCCTGTGCTCCGCGGCGGGAGAGGCCACAACAGTGAGAGGCCCGCGTACCGCAAAAAAAAAAAAAAAATGATATATATTCTCTTACCCGAAATCACATTTGTGGTTACCAAAGTCAGAGAGTGGGAGGAGGGGGGATAGCATGAAGGCAGTCAAAAACTACAACTTCCAGTTATAAGATAACTAAGTACTAGGGATGTAATGTACAACATTAAAAGTATTTTAATGCTGTATTTTATATGTGAAAGTTAAGAGAACAAATCCTAAGAATTCTCAGCACAAGGAAAAATATTTTTTCCTATTTCTTTAATTTTGAATCTATATGAGATGATGGATGTTTACTAAATTTATTGTGATAATCACTTCTTGATGTATGGAAGTCAAATCATATGCTGTACATGTTAAACTTATACAGTGCTGTCTGTAAATATCTTTATCAAACTGGAAGAAAAAGAAAAACATACATTTTTCTTTCCCAAACTGTCTTCCTATGTTTCATGCCTCATATATTTATATTAATTCAGTAAAACCAACTTCCTCAGATACATTACTGGGAAAAAATTCACTAACAGAGATTTCCATTTGAGGAGAGAGTGAGACAGTAGGCAATTGTGAAGAATGAAGCATCGTAGGACAAAAAATGTAGACATACATAGAGAACACATGTTGGAGCTGAAGACATCAAAAAGGGTCCAAGTTTTGGAAGCTCAAGAGAGGAACAGCGGAATATAGAGAGGAGCAGCAGGTTATACAGAGAAATTAGAAAAGAAAAAATGGCTACAAAGGTAACTATTGCTCTTTCAAAAGAAATTGCCTGCAATAATCTTAGGCAAAGAGCAGAGAAGTCTCCTTTCTTCCTTCTACTTCCTAATGCATATAATCCTGTGTTCACAGAATCTGAACTCAGAGCAAATATAGTTTACATGTGTTTTTTTTAAATTTTACATCTGACCCTCACTTTTTAAAAATTGAGGTATAATTTTCATACAGTAAAATTAATTCTTTTTAATTTTATAGTTTTGATGAGTCTTGACAAATGTATGTTGTTGTATCATCACTACCCCAGTTAAGATACAGAACACTGTATGAATTTACACAAGTTCCCTCATGCTCCTTGCCGTCAGCCTCCTAAACCAACCCCAGTCTTAACAACCAATATTCTGATTTTTGTCTCCGTGGTTTTGCCTTTTCCAGAATGTCACGCAAATAGACATATAGTGTATAGCCTCTTAACTCTGGCTGTAATGCCTTTGCAATTCATCCAGGTTGTTGCATGTATCAGAAGTTTGTTTCTTTTTATTGCTGAGTAATAATTCTATTGAATGAATTTCCTATGATTTGTTTATTCATTCACCAGTTAATTAAAATTTGGTATTTTCCCCCAATATTGGTCAATTTTGGATAATATTATTCATATATATAATATGAACAGTGAAACTTTCAAATACAGTGCTTGTCCATAAGTTCTCAATTCACTTGGGTAAATACCCAGAAGTGGAGTTGCTGGATCATATGGTAAGTGATGTCCTATGAGCATTATGACAGCAAATCATAATCTTTCTCAAGACTATCTTGAAGAAACCCTCACATTTTATTAATTAAATCTGACACCTTATTATAATATATTCTCCCCATTCTCCCTTTTTTATTATAAAAATCCATATCACATTATAGATGACTATTAAGGTTTCTAATATTTTTCTTTTCTTTTTTATCAAGGAGGATGGGTCTTCAATCCTGTTTTTGTTTTCTTACCTTGTGTAATCCACTTTAACCAATCAGTTGTAATCTCTTTAATGCCCCTGTATTCTTCACTTCAAAGTCTGCAACCAGGGATAGTTAGGGAGTTTGGGATTGACATGTACACACTGCTATATTTAAAATGGATAACCAACAAGGACCTACTGTATAGCACAGGGAACTCTGCTCAATATTGTGTAACAACCTAATTGGGAAAAGACTTTGAAAAAGATTCGATACATGTATATGTATAACTGAATCACTTTGTTGTATAACTGAAACTAACACAACATTGTTAATCAACTATACTCCAATATAAAATAAAAAGTTAAAAAGAATTATCCCTCTAGTAATTACAGGGATGATATGGTGGTCCCAGATTGTCAAGGATCCAGGATCCTTTTCTAATCACTTTCCCATCCTCATAACTCCCATCTGAAGGTCCAAAATTGCTGTTTCAGCTCCTACCATCACATCCCCCTTCCATTAATTAGTAAGAGAAAAAGGAAGAAAAGTCCACAGGGCATATGCCTTTGTTTTGCAAGCATGACCCAATTTGCATTCATCAGATCTGTTCACGTTTCTTAGGCCAAAACCTAGTCACACAGCTATATATACATCTTCAAAGGAAGCTGGAAAATGTAGTCTTTAGCTAGGACACAAAATATCTATCTTATATTTTTATTACTATTGAAAAATAGAAGAATAGTAGAGGGATAACCAGTGATCGCTGCAATGTATCATCCAGATGTACAAACAAAATACTTAGAAATCATCTTTAATACTTCTCTTTCTCTTCCTTGGAGACTGAAGCCATCACAAAATCTTAAAGGTTTTACCACTTAAACTTTACTTGTCTTTTCATCTTCAACACCCATTCTAGTCCAATCTTCCAATGACTCCTGCCTGGAGCCATAAAATATCCTCATAATTTATTTCCCTGAACATAGCACTTTGGCCTCTCTATAATCAGTTCTCTATTTTTTTAAGGAGGATTATCTTTTAAAATTTTGGATATGTTCATTATCAGTTGATACTAAGTTTTTTTGATAAGATAAAATGTATAGGGTACATTTTCACCTTCCCCTAGGGTAAAAACTGTGTTTGTTTTGTTCATTATTACATCTCCAGTGCCTATTATGAAGTAAATATACCCCCCAAAAATTACTGAATGAATTTAATAAATAAAATTATCCAATGAATAACCCAATTTTTACTTTGGGTACAGGGAAGAACAATGTATTCACACAATAATTCTGGGAAGAGTGGGTAATACAGTATGTGAAAGTGACTCAAAGGTACCAATGGAAATGAATATGGGGTTGCCTCTACGAAGTTCTCATTCCAGAAACAAATATTTGGTTAAGTGAGTCAAGTTTATAGACTAGAGTAAATTCTTAGAGAAAGTACAGTTATTAGTCATTGCCTTTCACAAACTTCAGTGGTATGGCAACTTCCTTGCTAAAAGTTTACATGCTTTCTTGTACTATTTGATCAATTGAAAAGACTCTGTTCATAAACTTCAGTATTTCTGAAATGAATTTGTGGCAAGTATACTTTTCACATTTAAGAATTGAATTACAAATTGTATCTTTTTGAGAGCCATATGTCAAGACATGTTATCTTTGATTAAAGAAGCATCAAGTTACAAACATCTACAGTTAATCACTCTATGGTCTTATCTGATTTTCTAAAAATTTACAGTACCAACAGAACTACTATCTTTTGTTTAATGCACTGATAAACTTTTTAAACTTAATTTTTGAACAATCATAGTTTTGTGTTTGTATATGAAAGAAAACTATTTTATATACATTCTTTTCTATGCTAAGAATAGAAAGTAAAATACTATGAAAATGACAATGTAGAATAGGATAGTATATGATTCCTTATAAAGAATACCATAAGCCAAATATTATTTCTAAAATTCTACATTTATCCTTGAAAAATAGAAATCTGATAATAAAGATTACCCTGATATTATATTGCAAATTCAGTTGACTGTGTTATCCATATACTGACTTTAGTCTAAATATTTGATTTTATGATTTTTGGGGTTCTAACTTCAAAGTTTAAGACTGAGTGAATGTGCATGCATATTAAAACTTGGCAGAAGTAAATATTAGATCTTTCTAAATTTAATCTTATTTTCTTCCAAGTTATTTAAAAACAGGCTTAATTCCTCATGTGAAGAATAGTGGATTTTTTTTTTTTTGATTATGTAGTAACTTTCTCAGGTCACTTGAGAATTGTTACTATATTTGAAAAGGTAATTTATCATTATCATACTCAAAAAGCATTTATTAAGCAACTAATTGAGCATAATTGGGCTAGGTGATCCCAAAGGTAGTTACATAAATATAAATTATGAAATTAATAAATACAGGAAACTAATAGAGTTAGATAAAAAATTAAGTATATTAATATCAGGAAAGTATTTTACCATGATTGATCAAAGATATATCCATTAAGTTTATCAGAAGTTAAGTAGCAGAGCCAGAGATTCTGGAAGCATACAGAATTGGGATGGGAATTAGATAGTAATCATAGGTGTTTTTTTCTTTGATGGAACAGTATTTATAGAAGTGATGGAGTGGACCTGGCCTTCCTTTTCAGCTTTAGTTACAATGGTAATATAATTTTACCAAGTGGACAATTATCAGAAATAATTAAAATACCTTACCAAATGAGTTAAACATCTCAGTGGGCTTTTTTTTTTCTTTTGGTACTTTCCTAACTATAGTACTTTTATACTGCCTATAAAATTAGTTTATATATCCTAACATTTATTTTTTACCTCTCTGAATACTGAAGCATATTTCCCATCACCGTTTCATGTAGCCTTAAAATTGATGTTGGTATAAGTTTCCATGCATTATTAAAATCTCCTTTCAATTTATTTTATATCAAAATTCCATCTTACTCATATAAAAGTTTTTAATAAAAGTGAGGAATATTACCTGCAGACTTATCTTTGATCAGGATTTCAGTTTTTGAAAGCATCAAAGGTCTGTTATATGAAATGAAAAGAATCAAAGTTCAGGACCATGACAAAGTTTTTGAGTAAAGCTAACTTCAATTTTGTGAGCAATGCTTTGACAATTATAATCACCAGATATACATATTTTTCTCATCAAGCTAATCTACAACCCCATATACATGCCATTGTCAGCATCATCAGCCAGTATTTATGGAGGCAGACATGTAGAGCATTGTGCAAAACAATAGTAAGTCACAGTGATATATAATATCTTACGCAAGGTATTTACCAATTTATATATGCGTTTCCCTTGCGGTTTCAGAGTTTTATAAAAATAAAGGAATGAGTCATGGAAAGAAAGCATAAAAATTGTGGCAGACACAATTGCTTGCCTACCACAAAGCATCCTTTTTTTTTCTTACCATTATAAACAATTTTATTCAGGCAGTAATGTTCCTGTCCCCAAGGGAAGATACATTTTTGCCTAAACTAGTGCTTTCAATGAAACTTTTGAAGCAGAAAGTTCTGACTGATCATGACTGTTTGCCATTAGCATGTTTAATATTCTTGGCCCCCACAATTCAAGTTCAGCTTTATGTCCCAGGCACAATGACAATTTAAAAAAAAAAAAGTGCTCTCAAAAGGTCCCAAATACCCCCTACAGAGTAGTATCAATCCTAGTCAAGAAACAGTTGTCTAAATTAATCATAGTAATCCTGTCCTCCTTCGCCAGTTTTTGGTCTAAGAGCAGCCATACGACCGACCTAGTTCTCACAGATGTTATGTCAAGATAATTTTAATGGATTACCTCTGGGAAATTTTTTACCACCTGATAAAAGATGTAGCATTAGGAAAAAACCTTTGCCTTGTCCCTTCTACCCTTCCAGCTCTGGATACTATTGAGAGAGGATGGGATATCTGGAACATTAAACCAGTGGTCTTATTATTCTGAAGCAAAAAGCCTGACCATAAAAAACCTTCACACTGAGAATGGTAAAGCAGAAAGATAAAAATTCCTAAGCCCTTGAAGACATTGTTTAACTGATGAAACACACTAGGAAGATATGTAACGGGTTTTATTACTTAAGGCTTAATTAGCCAAGTCATCCATTATTGCAGATTAACACCATGGAAAACAATTTAAAAGACCTTCCCAACACATTTTTTACATTGAATCTTTTCTTTCTTAATTCATGTTTAGATTGCTTTACAAATATAGTGACCCTAAGAAAAGTATTGTAGAAAGCCTGCAATAAAAGGGAAGTAAATTAAAACTATTTATTTTAATGTTTTACGAAAATAATATTTTTGTATACAGTGGGTACACCTTAAAGGACACCTTGGAGGACATTTCAGCATATATCCAGTCTAATTCCCATCACTTGCTTCATTTTTTATTGTAACAACCTCTTCAAATGGTACACCTTCAGCCTGAACATTTCCATGATGTAGAACTTAATAAGTTCCAAGGCATCCCATTCCATTTTTGGACAGCTGTCATCATTTGAAAATGTGCCTCAGTCCATTCCAAATATGGCTCCCTATTGTTTCCCCTACATTAGTTCTGTGCTCAAAGCCCTATAGAAGAAAATCTAATCTCTCCTTTCTTGCTAACAGGTTCTAATTAGGCAAGGTTAACAATAGGAAGACAATGATAACCTGTGGGATAAAACTGAAATATGAGATGTCAGAGAATTCCAACCTGGCATACATAGGCCTTGCTAAATGGCCTTGTACATCTCCTGCTAAGCCTATTTGGCCTTCAACGCACCATCCATTCATTGCCCTTTTATTATCATTAAACCTGCTGTCCTCAAGCTCTAAAAATGAACAACACACTGCATATGTTCAGAACTATTTTACTAGAGACCAAAAAAGTGACAGAAGTCCATCCTTCTGTTCATGCCAAAGTGCAGTTTGTCGATTGAAAGATGTTAGTTGATGCAGTGGGAATGGGCTGGAAAAACTCATTTGGCATGCCAACATAGCTCTTATACAGTTATTTCAAATTTTTAAACTAGTGACTTTTCACATTTTTAAAACATTGACTAAATCTATAATCAAACAAATCCCAAATCCTGAGCAATATCCATGTGATTTTCAACTAAAAGGGTTTATATTGTTTTTGTTATGCTTTCTTTTGTTTCTAACAGTAGAGTATTATTAGAAATTTCAGAGAGATATATTATAACTCTTGTCAGTTTGGGGGAAAATATGTCTTAGGTTTTATCACATTTAAATTTTTGGAAAGATATATGTTGAGGAAAATTACTAATAAAAACAAATCTATTAAAACAATTTCTTCCACTCTGAAATGACTCAGTTTTCAATGACAAATAGAGGCAACTTACTCTGATGAGATTAAAATTAAAAATAGAGTAGATCTTTAACTTGGAATACTTAAAGTAGCTCTTCTAGGATTAGAAAATAATCATTAGAAGATTATTATATATGATAAAAGCTGTCTTTGTTTTTCCTGAAAAGAACATTAACCTGTAAGTAGTAGAAGGAAATTTTTTTGTTCACAATGCCTGCAAGTTGGGATGTGGGGAGTGGGAAGGTGTGGAAGATGGGAGTAAATATTAACCATTACCAATATAATGTAACTATTATCTCTTATATTGGTTTATCATTACAATTAAAAACAGATCACCACATATGAAAGAAATATTTTAGAATAAACATGACCCTCAGTATGATGAGAAGAAATCTCATAAAGAAATATACAGATCTAGAATTCTATGCTAGACTTAATCAAGACAATAATCAGAAGAAGTTCATTGGTCAGATACAGAGCAGGTCAATTTAATTGCTCTAAATTTTCTACTACACTACAAGTTTGTGCAAATAGTGTCTATCTTATTCAGTACTTCACACATATACCAGAATCATTATTTCCCCTAAAAAACTCTGTGTCTACTGAATGAAGAAAGAAATGAATGAATGAATAAGAAAAAATGTGCATTGATAATGTGGATTTTAAGTTAGCAGTAAGAAGTTCTGCCTCTATATAATAGCTGGGAGTAACTTCTATTTGACCAATTGTTCTACAGATAACAACTATAAACTCTGGATAAAATATTAAAAAAAAAAAAAACTACTTGAAAGGCTCTGGAAATCTCCCAAAAGGAGCCAGATATTTGGGAGGGTTGACACCTGGAGGAAGAGAACAACACTGGACAAGTTGCCATTTTTACAGTTTTTCCTTGAGATCAGTCCCCAGTGTGTGCCATAATAGGTGCCTAAATTGGGGGAGAAAATCCTGTCTTACTAGTATGGAGAACCAGAAGACAGAGTTTGGAGCAACCACAGCAACTGGAAAGTGAGGGGTGAGAAACACCAGAAAGGAGAGAGCCACAGAAGAGGGGAGCCCTAAATTATATGTGTAAACTCTACACTAATCTCTGGCTAATTCTGGAACTGTATATATGTGGGACATATTCTAACAGCCATGCTAAGGCAAAAAGAACTATTCTGTGATTTCAAATGATGCCCACCAAAAAAGAGAGAGTTTGCAGTTCAAATTCAGTCAAGTTATCTACTTCAAAAAATAATAATAATAATCAGTACGTTCAAAGAAACAAAACAGAATACAGAGCCTTGCAGTGTATTATTCACAGTGCCTGGGTTGCAATCCAAAATTACCTGACATACAAAGAAATGGGAAAATGTAGGGACTTCCCTGGTGATCCAGTGGTTAAGAATCTGCCTTCTAATGCAGGGAATGTGGGTTCAATCCCTGGTCAGGGAACTAAGATCCCACATGCCACAGGGAAACTAAGCCTGCATGCTCTAGAGCCCATGCGCCACAACTAGAGAGCCTGCACACTGCAACTACTGAGCCTGTGCGCTCTAGAGCCCATGCGCCACAAATAGAGAGAAGCCTGCACGCCACAACAAAGAGCCCACGCACCACTAAGAAAGGTCCTGCATGCCGCAACGTAGATCCCACGTGCCACAATTAAGACCCAGTGCAGCCAACTAAATAAATAAATAAATATTTTTTGAAATTTCCTTTACAAAAAAAAGAAATAGGAAAATGTAGCTCAAACAAGAAAAAATATGACTAATGGAGACATTCTAAAATTACCCAGATTTTGAAATTAACAGATAAGCATTTGAATGCTATTATTATAACTATGTTCAAGAAAATAAAAAAGAACCCAATAGAAATGATAGGGCAGAAAAATAAAATATATGAATTTTTAAATTCACTGGATGGATTTAACAGAAGATTGGAAAAGACAGAAGAGTTAGTGAACTTGAAAATAGATCAATAGATATTGTTCTAATCTGAAGAACAGAAAAAATATATATAAATTTTTAAAAGGACAGGTGCCTCAGAACCCATGGGGTGATATAAGAAGTATATTTGAATCTTGGGAGAAGAGAAAGAAAATAGGACAGAAATAAATTGAAAAGATAAAGTCAAAAAATTCCACCAAATTAGGCAAAAAACATAAATTTACAGATTCAAGATTATCAACAAACTCCTAGCAGAATAAATACAAAGAAATCCAATCCTTGACACATTATAGTCAAACTATGTCCAAAAAAGTAGAAAATCTTGGAACCACTGGAGAAAATATGTTGGGCTGTAAATCAAGTGTCAATACATTTAGGTGGATTGAAATAATGTAGCAGATATTCTCTGACTAAAACGGAACTAAATTAAAAAGCGCAATGAGATACTCAGAAAAAAGTAATTATATGGAAATCATACAACACTCTTTAAGTGATCCAAAGAAGAAATATCAAGGGAATTGCAAAATATTTGGAAATGAATACAGGCATACCTTGAAGATATTGCAGGTTTGGTTTCAGACGATCACAATAAAATGAATATCACAATAAAGTGAGTCACATGAATTTTTTGGTTTTCCAGAGCAAATAAAAGTTATTTTTATACTATACTGTAGTATATTAAGTGTGCAGTAGCATTATGTCTAAAAAATGTACATCTTGATTAAAAAACACTTTATTGCTAAAAAATGCTAACCATCATAAGACCCTTCATCAAGTCATAATCTTTTTGCTGGTGGAGGGTCTTGCCTTGATGTTCATGGCTGCTGAGTGATTAGGGTAAGTGGTTGCTGAAGGTTGAGGTAGCTGTGGTAATTTATTAAAATAAGACAAAGATGAATTTTGCTACATCAATTGACTCTTCATTTCATGAGCAATTTCTCTAGAATATGCAATGCTGTTTGATAGCATTTTACCCACAGTAAAACTTCTTTCAGAATTGGAGTCAACCCTCTCAAATCCTGCCACTACTTTAAGAAGTAATTTTATATAATATTCTAAAGCCTTTGTTGTCATTCAACAATCCTTACAACATCTTCACCAGGAGTAGATTCTATCTCAAGAAATCACTTTCTTTGCTCATCCATAAGAAGCAACTCCTCATCCATTGAAGTTTTATCATGAGATAAGAGCAGTTTGGTCTCATCTTCAGGATCCACTTCTAATTCTAGTTCTCTTGCTATTTCCACCACATCTGCAGCTACTCCTACCACTGAAGTCTTGGACCCCCCAATGCCATCCATGAGGGTTGGAATCAACTTCTTCCAAACTCCTATTAATGTTTGATATTTTTACCTCTTCCCATGAATCGATAATGTTCTTAATGGCATCTAGATAGTAAATTCTCTTCAGAAGGTTTTCAATTTACTTTGGCCATATCCATCAGAGTAATCACTATCTATGGAGCTATAGCCTTACAAAATATATTTCTTAAATAAAAAGACTTAAAACTTGAAATTATTCCTTGATCCATGGGCTGCAGAATAGATGTGTGTCAGCATGAAAACAACATTAATCTTGTTGTACGTCTCTATCAGAGCTCCTAGGTGAACAGGTGTATTGTCAATGAGCAGTAATATTTTGAAAGGAACCTTTTTTTTCTGGGCAGTAGTTCTCAACAGTGGGCATAAAAAATTCAGTAAATCATGTTATAAACAGATGTGCTGTCATCCAGCCTTTGTTGTTCCATTTATATAGCACAGGCAGAGTATATTGAGCATAATCCCTAAGGGTGATAGGATTTTCAGAACGGTGAATGGGTATTAGCTTCAACTTAAAAGTCACCAGATGCATTAGCCCCTAATAAGAGAGTCAGTCTGTCCTTTGAAGTTTTGAATCCAGGCACTGATTTCTCCTCTCTAGTTATGAAAGTCCTAGATGGCATCTTCTTCCAATATAAGCCTGACTTGTCTACATTGAAAGTACTTTGTCTGGTGTGGCTACCTTCATTAATTTTCTTAGCTTGATTTTCTGGATAACTTGCTGTAGCTTCTACAACAGCGCTTACTGCTTCACCTTGCACTTTTATGTTTTAGAGATAGATTTTTTCCTTAAACCTCATGAACCAACCTCTGCTGGCTTCAAGCGTTTCTTCAGCGGCTTCTTCACCTTTCTCAGCCTTTATAGAATTGAAGAGAGTTAGGGCTTTGCTCTTGATTAGGCTTCGGCTTAAGAGAATGTTGTGGCTAGTTTGATCTATCCAGATCACTAAAGCTTTCTCCATAGCAGCAATAAGTCTGTTTCGCTTATCATTCGTTGTGTTCACTGGAGTGGCCGTTCTAATTCCCTTCAAGAAGTTTTTCTTCCATTCACAACTTAGCTAACTGCTTGGGGCAAGGGGCCTAGCTTTCAGTTTATCTTGGATTTTGACTTGGCTTCCTCATTATTTCTAGCTTTTGATTTGCAATGAGAGATGTGACCCTTCGTTTCACTTGAACACTTAGAGGGCATTGTAGGGTCGTTAACTGTCCTAATTCCTATAATGTTGTGTCTCAGAGAATAGGGAGGCCTGAGGAGAGGGAGAGAGATGGGGAAACAGCCAGTCAGTGGAGCAGTCAGAACACACACAAGATTTATTAAGTTTGCTGTGTTATATGGGCACAGTTTGTGACACCCCGAAACAATTACAATAGCAACATGAAAGATCACTGATTGCAGATCACCATCTTAAATACAATAATAATTTAAAAGTTTGAAACATTGGAAGAATTACCAAATGTGCCACTGACACACAAAGTGAGCAAAAGATTTTTCAGAAATGGCACCAACAGACTTGCTCAACACAGGGTGGACACAGACCTTCAGTTTGTGAAAAATATAATATCTGAGAAGTGCAATAAAGTGAAGCACAATAAAACAAGGTGTGCTTGTAATTAAAACACATCAAACCAAAATTTGTGAGATACAACTAAATGGCTTAGAGGGAAATGTGGAGTTTTTAATTGGTTATAGTATAAAAGAAGAAATGTCCAAATCAGTCACTTAAAGTTAAGAAGCTAGAAAAAGATGATCAAAATAAAACCAATGCAAGTACAAAGAAGGAACAATAAAGTTAAGAGCAGAAATCAAAGAAATAGAAAATAGGCACACAATACAGAATATTCACAGAGCCAAAACTAGTTCTTTGAAAAGATCAACAAAGTTGATACACCACTCACAAGACAGAGAATAAGAGAGAGAGATGAGAGAGAGAAGACACAAATTAACAATATCATGAATGAAAGAGGTATTATCACTACGGATCTAATAAAAA
This sequence comes from Mesoplodon densirostris, assembly GCF_025265405.1. Taxonomy (NCBI): domain Eukaryota; kingdom Metazoa; phylum Chordata; class Mammalia; order Artiodactyla; family Ziphiidae; genus Mesoplodon; species Mesoplodon densirostris. The sequence goes on from NC_082665.1 coordinate 45,813,614, forward strand.
GATAATAACAAGGGAGTAATATGAGCAACTTTACACCAACTACCTTCAACAATTTAGCTGAAATGGAGCAATATGTGAAAAATTAGGCAGTTAACAGGGGACTAGGTATGCAAATATCAAAGAATGAGGGTAAAACAGATGTTCAGATGCCCAGGTACGGAAAACACAGAAAAGATAAAAGAGAAAAAAGAAAAAAGAAAAAAACCCTCAGCAACTAAATTGAGAGCATGAGAAAAAGCTAAAATGTTATTAGCTATTTTCTGTTTGGAGAGAACTAATTTTTAATTCTTGCTGGTAGAATCCACAGGTATAAACAGAAGAAAGGGAGCTGCCTTGAGGAAAACTCTCTTGGAAAGTAAAGAGTTCCTGTTACCCTCAAGTATGTGGCCATCCTTTAGTTAAATAGGAATTTTGATTATATGGTCAGAGCTGATTTGACTGAAACCCCATTGAGTTAAAGATGAAAAACTGTAGGAAATAAAACTTTCTCCAAAAAAAAAACCAGAATAATTTTTTTCACTATTAAGAAGCTATGTAAATAGTACTTCACTACATATAAGTACCAGTTCTACAAAGTTCTGGATTTATTTCTGGGTATGTGATCTTCTATTTTCTGTAATTCTTTTTTTTAATCTTTATTTTTTTATTGAAGTATAGTTGATTTACAATGTTGTGTTAGTTTCAGGTGTACAGCAAAGTGACTCAGTTATACATACATATATAGCTAATCTTTTTTGCAGATTATTTTCCCATATAGGTTATTACAAAATACTGAGTAGAGTTCCCTGTACTATACAGTAGGTATTTGTTGGTTATCTATTTTATATATAGTAATGTGTATATGTTAATCCCAAACACCTGATTTATCCTTCCCCCCTTCCCCTTTGGTAACCATAAATGTGTTTTCTATGTCTGTGGATCTATTTCTGTTTTGTATATAAGTTCATTTGTATCATTTTGTTAGATTCCAGATAGAAATGATATCATATGATATTTGTCTTTCTCTGTCTGGCTTACTTCACTTAGTATGATAATCTCTAGGTCTACCCATGTTGCTGCAAATGGTATTACTTCATTCTTTTTTAGGGCTGAGTAATATTTCACTGTGTATATATACCATATCTTCTTTATCCATTTATCTGTCGATGGATAGTTTGATTCCACATCTTAGCTATTGTAAATAGTGCCACAGTGAACATTGGGGTGCATGTATCCTTTTGGTTTATGGTTTTCTCCTCATATATGCTCAGGAGGGGGATTACAGGATCATATGGTAGCTCTATTTTTAATTTTGTAAGGAACCTTCATACTGTTTTCCATAGTGGCTTCACCATTTTACATTCCCACCAACAGTATAGGAGGGTTCCTTTTTCTCCACACCTTCTCCAACATTTATTATTTGTAGACATTTTTGATGATGGCCGTTCTGACCGGTGTGAGGTGATACTTCATTGTAGTTTTGATTTGCATTTATCTAATAATTAGCGAGGGTGAGCATCTTTTCATGTGCCTTTTGGCCAACTGTGTGTCTTCTTTGGAGAAATGTCTATTTAGATCTGCCCATTTTTTGATTGGGTTGTTTGTTTGTTTTTACATTGAGCTGTATGAGCTGTTTGTATATTTTGGAGATTAATCCCTTGTCAGTCGCATCATTTGCAAATATTTCCTCCCTTTGTAATTCTTTCTTTTATTAGTTTTCTAGGCTATATAACAAATTACCACAAATTTAGCAGCTTAAAACAATGCCTGTTTATTTTGTCAGCGTTTCTGTGGGTCAGGAGTGCAGGCATGGCTAAGCTGTGTCCTCTGCTTAGTGTCTCACAAGGTTGAAGTCAAGGTGTTGGCTGAGCTGTGTTCCTTTTCTAAGAAGATTATGACATCATGAATTTTGCTCTGCATTACTTAACTGAATTTAGTTAACTGCATTAACTCAAACTGCACTTGAGAAAATATAATTTATTTACAAGGTAATATGTGTAACTCTAAATGAGGTCGGAGGAATCAGCTACACAGGGCAAAATCTCAGATAGTATAATTTATAGTGTAAGGAGAGAAGTGATTAAGTAAGCAAACAATAACAATTTACTTGTCAATCTTTAGTATCTCACCTTACACATGCTCTGACTACTTAGCTAGTGGCCCCACTAAAATGCTGTCATGTATGCTTATGTTGGCCCTATTAGCTCAATGAAGCTCACTGAGGAAAGTGTCTCTGTAGGAGACATTACTCAGCTCCCTTCCATCAATAAGATGTGCCCTTTAGAGTTGTTTTCTCCATAGCATAATTGTGATGCATAATGCTGAGTCTTCTGTCCAATAGGGAGCAAGGACTGCTTTGTTGTTGTACATCTAGTAGGAGCCTCATTGTTTTTCTCTGTGAATGGCACAAAAATTTCATAGGTGCATCATTTTTGGCACAAAGTAGGCAGCTTGCCTCATTAATGTGCACACCTAGAGTTGCTGTTACTATCAGTAAGAAACTGTGTTAAATAAGTGACTTTGGTTTTTCACCTGCTAGGCTCTAATAGCATCCCCAAAGTAATCTTGGTCTAACAGCTTGAGTCTTTTGCAAAACCGATCAAGTGATCAATTCTTTTGAACACTAAGGGGTAAACTTCAGCTCTGTGCAGAATGCCAGGTGCAAGAGCAGTTGCCGTGAATAGCAGCAGAAATTTAATATGAGTCATGCAATTTAGCATGGGTACCTACTAACAAAAATTTTTAAGTCATTACACCATGTCTGAAAGAAATAAGGCAGTAAGCCTAACAGAAATCAGGCAGTTGATCTAAAAATATGTTTTTATTCATTCAGAAAATATTTCTTCAACATCTAACATTTGCCAGGCTGTGCTAGGTACTGAAGATAAAGCAATAAATAAGGTTGATGTGGTCATTGCTTGCATCAAAAGTACATTTTGGTAAAGGTGGGAGATAAATACAGACAAAAATCATCATTTAATTACAATTTGATGGGACCTGTGATACAATAGAATATTTCAATGTGCATGAGAGCAAATAAGTTGGAGATTTAGATGTCTCATTTTCACAGAAATTAATGCTTCTGAATAATTTAAACCATTAAGTTTGATAAAGATTTATGTATATAGGGCTTCCCTGGTGGCGCAGTGGTTAAGAGTCCGCCTGCCGATGCAGGGGACACGGGTTCGTGCCCCAGTCCAGCAAGATCCCACATACCATGGAGTGGCTGGTCTCGTGAGCCATGGCCGCTGAGCCTGCGCTCCACAACGGGAGAGGCCACAACAGTGAGAGGCCCGTGGATTGCAAAAAAAAAAAAAAAAAAAAAAAAAAAGATTTATGTATATAATGTTGTTATTCAGTATTGTCAATCAGTATATTTTTGAGCACACCCACATGTATTTTTAAAAGAATTCCTTTAGGGCCTCCCTGGTGGCGCAAGTGGTTGAGAGTCCGCCTGCCGATGCAGGGGATACGGGTTCGTGCCCCGGTCTGGGAGGATCCCATATGCCGCGGAGCGGCTGGGCCCGTGAGCCATGGCCGCTGAGCCTGCGCGTCCGGAGCCTGCGCGTCCGGAGCCTGTGCTCCGCGACGGGGGAGGCCACAACAGTGAGAGGCCCGCATACCGCAAAAGGAAAAAAAAAAGAATTCCTTTAAACCATATATCTATGATAAAATCACAATATGTTATACCTCAAAAGTCTTTGTTATTACAAATAAAACCCTTCACATTTAATGTTTATAACTCAGAAAATGAGAAAGCTAAATTTTTATAGCACTCAATTATCATTTTACATTTATTATTTATTTAAATATTTTTAGGCCAAATAGTAATTTAGGAATGTGATTTGTATATCATGTTTATGGGCTAATAAGCCAATATTTCATTTTTACCATTTCTGATTTTTAAAAAAAAATTTGTAACCTTATTATATTGTGTTTTTTTACTTAAAGGAGTTTTATCTGGGCATTTGAAAAATATGGGTGTACCTTGTTTCATGATATTTTATGAAAAATGCACAGCAACAAGAACCCTATGGGTTAATTGAATCCACAGTCAAGCATTCACACGTTAATTAACTTGAAAAAAAGTCTATTGAAGTATGCAAACCACCAAGTCAAGGTGTCAATTTCATTTTAATTTTAATCAGATCATCCAATCTGTGAAGGTACTTATGGTCCTAGTTCGTAAAGTAGAAGGATGTGTGGAAGTTCATTAAGATTGCTGTAACGCTTCCAGAAAAAGAACAAAACCTGTGTTTGAAATGGAAGTAATTTAATTACTTATTTACAGAATTCAAGAAGAATTCACTGTGGTTATACTTTGTAGATTTTACTTTTTGTGTGAGTATAATTTATTTAGTCTATGAAGTAATTTGGAGATGTTGAGTCTAAAGTTAACAATTCTCTACAGACAATAGCAGTTCTTAAACTGGTTCTGGGTACTTTAGTAGAAGATATTAAAAACCATAAATACCCCACATTACCCCTGAAATATATATCAGAAAAGTCTCAGGTACTACAAAGACAAAAATAAATTATTTCTGTAGGTTATTCAAGCTTATATTTTTTTCTAAAATTATAACAAACTTTTAAGCACCAAATTGAAATGTGAGTTTGTGGAACAATCATTGGCCTGGGAATCAGGATACCAGGGTTTGTATTTCATTATAAAATAATGGAGTAGGTTAAAAATTAACCTCAAGACTCTTCTAGCGTGATGTTCTGCAGTCCACAGTGGGCATACAAACTTGTTTTTTTCTTTTTTGATCCTTATACATTTTACTCATTTTTAAAATCCCTGAATTAGCTATGGAAAACAGTATGACAGTTTTCTAAAATTAAAAATAGAATTACTATGTGATCCAGCAATTCCACTTCTAGATATATACCCAAAAGAATTAAAAGTGGGGACACTAACATGTTTGTATATGCATGTTCTCAGCAGTATTATTCACAGAAGCCAAAAGGTAGAAACAACAGAAGTGTTCATTAATGAATGAACAGATAAACAAAATGTGGTCTATATATACAATAGAATAGTATTCAGCCTTACAACAGAAAGAAATTCTGATACATGCCACATCATGGATGAATCTTCAGGACAATATGCTAAATGAAATAAGCCTATGACAAAAAAGCAAACACTGCGTGATTCTACTTACATGAGGTACCTAGAGTATTCAAATTCAAAGAGATAAAAAGTAGAATGGTGGTTTCCAGGAGCTGGAAAAGGGGAGAATGGGGAAGTAACTCTTTAATTGGCACATATTTTCAGTTTGAGAAGATGAAAAGAAGATGAAAGAAGTTGGATGGTGATAATGGTGGCACAGCAGTGTGAATGTACTTAATGTCACTGAACTGTACATTTTTAAATGGTTAAAATAGTAGATTTTATGTTACGTGCATTTTACTACAATTTTTAAAAAGTCCTGAATTGATGGAAATTTTTTGAGAAAAATTATGAGGACAATTATGAAAAAATCTAATATCCAGCATTATTCTTTGGGGAGATTGTATTTTAGTATGATAGACCCTGTTAGTGTTACCTGAATGAATTTTTTTGGAATCTAGTCTTCTTCATTTCACAGTTGGCCTGAACAGTAGTTTTCTCCCACTCTGTTTTAAGTATTTCAGGAGGCATCAAGAAGGCATGCACATTTGAGATGTAGGAAAGAATAAGATGCAGGACTGTTTTTCACGTGATAGAGTTCCTTAGATTTATGCCACAACCAGCAAAATTTCAAAGAAAAAAGCCAATCTTCATGATTAGGATCATGTTTTAAAGAAAATGTGAAACAGTTACATATAAAAACAATTTATTTCTGTGCAACTCTGGAGCCTTGAATATATAAGAATATTGATTTACACCAGCAACTGATAATTATTTGCCCTTAGCAGAATCAAGAGGCACTAATTCCTTTTTTAAAATGCCTTTTTAAATAATATATAATTTATTTTGGAATTTGGTGTTTAATTTTGAAAGTAAGTGGGCCTGATTTTCTGGAAAATGACTTCAAAAAATTAATGAAGCACAAATTGAAGACTTGAGTTTGGGATGTCCATCTTAAACAATCATGAGCAACCTTCCCATTCCAAGAAAATACCTTCTCTCAGGTCAGGTTGATATTGGCTGGTATAGAAGGAGAAGTTAACATGTTTAGATTTCAAAGAGTTCTACTGAATACAAAGAAAAAAAGAAAGTTATATGTTAACAAAACAAGATCTTATCAATATCTCAAAAACTAGAGCTACTTTACCAAGACCTTAATGTGTAGAATGTATTCATGGAAAATATATTTAAAATGTAGATATATTCATTTTATAACAATTTGAAAGACAAATGATTATTTCTTACATTTTTTGTTAAAAATCATAAAATAATATGTCAGTATTTTATGTCATCAGATATTTATTGAGCACATTATTTACCAAGAAATTAGCTTATTCTAGGAATGCAAATCTGCATAAGCTAGACAGTGTCTTAGATACCATCAAAGGACATAAGCTGTTAAGAAGTGTGATATCTTCAGGACACCACAAGATTCTGTAGGAACAGACAGAAGGGAAAACTAATCCAGTCTAGTGATGTCCACAAATTTTTCCAGAAGAATTAAATCTAAGCATAAACCTTACAAAAATGATTAAGGTTTGACTGTAAAAACTAATAAAAGGTAGGGAGGTGGGTGGTTAAAGGTATTAAGGAATAGAAAAGAGGTATCTGCCTTAAAATCCATAATCTAATTTGTATATGTATAACCAAAGCTTGTTTAATATTTATTTAGATCTGCTAAACTATGATATTGAGTTTACTTAGAGACATTTTAAAGAAATTTAAAGGTATTCCTTTATTTGGAATAAAGAAATATTCCAAAGCAGTTGACAGCTCAGCAGTAGGTGAGCCTCAGGTTCTATAATGTTCTATTTTATTCTAAACACTACCCTGTCACATTTTAAATATTATGGTAGAAAAAAATTATACAGACATTTTCCTTTTTCTTTCTTTTTTTTTTTTTTTTTGCGATACACGGGCCTCTCAGTGTTGTGGCCTCTCCCGCCGCGGAGCACAGGCTCCGGACGTGCAGGCTCAGTGGCCGTGGCTCACGGGCCCAGCCGCTCCACGGCATGTGGGATCCTCCCGGACCGGGGCACGAACCGGTGTCCCCTGCATCGGCAGGCGGACTCTCAACCACTGCGCCACCAGGGAAGCCCCTATAGAGACATTTTAATAGATTATATTTTTCACTCCTCTATTTCCAGTAGTGGACAGTAGCTCCCTCCTATATTCCTGTGGTTTTCCTATAAAGAATCCATGGCTGAATTTAAATAAAAGGTTGTTTGGGGGTTGTTTGGTTTGGTTGTGGTTGTGGTTTTTTGTTTTTGTTTTTCCCCTGTAAGCTCTGTTCTGTTTTAATCATCCTCAGATAAGGGGGCTTATTTTGTTTTGCTTTTCTACAACTACGTTCTGTAAAATAAAAAAGAATCCCACTCTGTGGGGAGTAAGACTCATTCACTCAATGGCATAAAACTCTCAATTGCTACAGTCTGGATTCAAAACCCACCATCAACATTTCTCTCTCACAATATTACGGAAAGATACTGAAACTTCAGCAGGCTCTCTCTAAATCAGCCTGAGAAAATTCAGTATGGGATTGTTGTTTTGGCTTATCTTGAAAGGCCACATTGATTTAAGGCCTTTCTAACTATAGAAACTCCACATTGTGATGTATTGATCCCTTGCATTTCCATCTAAATCTAGATCTTTCCGTTTTCCTGGTCTTTCTATATTCTAGGCAGTTTATTCTCTTGTATATTAATAAGAACAATATACTAGGTATAGCACTTTTATTAATTCGTTAATTAATTCAACAAATATTTATTCAACACCTACTGTGTACCAGGCAGCATTTGCTGGTCTGTCATCAGTGCACTAAATAAATCCAGTAGGCAACAGTTTAAAATTTTCCAGTGATGGGATATTTAAAGTGGTAGAGCCCTCTTTTAAAATTAAGCATTAGACTGAATCATTTAGATAACTAATGGAGAAGGTCCTATGTTCATATGTATATGTGTGGAAATGCTATTTCTGAACTAGTTTATTGTTAATAGAACAATCTAAGGCTGAAATTAATAACACACCAGCATAGAATATGCCACTACTTTTTTCTCACTACCCTGTAAAAACAAAGAGTGGGGATAAGCAATAACCAGACATGAGAGTAAGCAAATCCAACAAAAAATGTATGTTTGGAAAAAGTAAACAAATTAATAAACTGTGATTATATAATTATGTAGAATATAAAAACTATTTTATTGTAAGTCAGAAAACTTGGGTCATGTACTACCTCTCATCATTGTTTAAAAACTATGGCCTTGAATTCCATGAGTTCATTGAACTTCACTTCTATCACTGTGAAATAAAAATAATAAGAGCTGGCATTTACTAAGCACTTCACTGAGTCCTCACAACACCCTAGGAGGAGATATCATTACTATTCCCTTTCTGAAGATGAAGAATGATGGTATGTAAATTAGAAACTTGGCCAAGGTAACACAGTCAATTAGTGGAGACTGAGATTTGAACCCGGGAAGTCTTGCTCTAGAACCCATGGCTATGAACCTGTGAGTGCTTTTATAAGGCCATGCATGAAGTAATAAAAATGAAAGATCTTTATAATCTATTGTGCTAAGAACACTAACCTATAATAATATTATTATTAAAGTGTGAATGATTAACACATTGCCTGTTTTGTGTGTGTGTGTGAACTCATCTTTAAAGTAAACAGAGAGTAAGTTAACCTCCCAGATCAGCTAAAACAGGTCACATGCTCAGACTTGATCTTCTAAGACACTGTATGTATGGGACAGCAGTGAGGAAAGTAAGGTCCCAACATTTACTTCCCTGGCTCCCTTCCTGCAATGTTATTTCTGGCCTGCTGTGTCCCTGAATATTGGGGCACTGCTCCTTTCCAGGCAACTTCTCTTTCTGACTTCCCTTTGGCTTTCTGCTTAACTGCCTAATCCATCCCATTAGACCCAAAGAGAGTAACAGTTGCTTTTTGGTTTGGGACTTTCATTTGTTTCTAGCTCCCCACTATCCCTGTAGTTCCCCTACACTCTTCCCACACCTTTGTAAGCAGTCCCTTTTATCAAATCTTCCAAAATTATCCTAGTTTGAGTGTACCATCTGGTTCCTGTTGGTAACATAATTGGCATGGTGTACTGGCTATTAGGAGGCATTTGGGGGGGGCTTTCAGATAACACTGGCAGGTTAATACAACTACTAACTAAAACATCTATGTTAAATAAGAATAGCAATAAAAATATTCCAGTGAAAAATCTATCTCCACTTTAGATATAGTCTCTTAAAATAATTAGTACATTTAAAATGCACAAGACCAAAAACAAAAAGCAATGTAGCATGCTTGTGCATAACCAGAGCCTGACTGTGATTTTTTTTCTAATGTACTTTCTTATATAACATAGCATTACTTTCACACTTCTTAAATAATTCATATATACCTTTGCAAGTTCAATGTGCTGACTTCAAAGCTCAAAATTTACATGTTCTTTGTTTGACAACAGTACCATATGTTGGTAAACACTGAACTCATCTGGAATATTCTAAGACTTTTCCTAATAATATTGGAATAATGTTGGAAAGAATCAAATCAGAAACTGCCTATTTTTCTGAGACAAATGTCAGTTAATCACAGCCTGAAGGCACATTTTAATTTCTGTCTATTGTCCTCATATATTTTATTAGTAGTAAAAGGAAAACATACTAGTATACATTGACAGATTAAAATGAGAGACTATATCATATCTGCTTCTATTAAAATACAGTGTATGGATAGTTTTGAAACATTTACACATATATATGTATACATACACATATATAAATCAAAATAAGTCAATACTTCAACATGTATAAATTTACTTAATTTGAAAATATACATGCCTATGTAAAAAGTAGCATTTTTATTTTCATGAACAATATTTCATAACTAATAGATTTTCTTTTTTACCTTATAAACCTTATATACTAGTCAAAGGTAATAATTATTGAATTTATATTTGCTACATTTTTATTTGTTGAAGAATTCAGCCTGTTTCAGTGGTAGTACGTTTTCAGAATGAATGAATTAATGAGATGAAATATAAAAGAAAAATTTTTTTATGTTTTCCAAATTCCAACTTCATTTGTCTGTTAACGTCTTTAAAAATCTCTAGAGAGGCATACAAGTAAGCATGCATTCGTTCATTCTTTGAACATAGAGGTATTAAGTGCTTATGATTTGCCAGGCACAACCCAGGCGCTTGGGATAATTATCACTATACTTGGGTGGGGAAAACATACAATAAGTGAGTAAATAAATGAATAAACATTTACTCGTTGTGATTACTACTGTAAGGGAAAAACATGTAAGGTTTTTCTGTAAGGTTGCTATGAAAGATAAGTTGACCTATTTTGGATACAGAGGTCAAAGAAAGTCTCTTTAAAGAATTGACACTTAAACTGGTATCTGAAGAATCAGAGTAAGCCAGCATGTGAACAGTGTTCTAGAAACAAGAAAAAGCAGATGGCTCTGAGCTGAGAAAAGAATTTTCCATGTTTTGACAGAGGACGTTTGTAGCTGGACTATAGTGAATGAGGGAGCAAAGCCTCATGATAGAATGTTGGAAGTTTGGCTTCCTAGGAGCCAGAGCATGCAGGTGAGAAGTTTGGATTATATTTTAAGTTATTTTTGGAAGACATTGAAAGTTTTCAAGCAGGAATTGGCATTACCTGAATTACCTCTTTAAAAGAGTGTCTGGGGCCTCCCTGGTGGCACAGTGGTTAAGAGTCCGCCTGCCGATGCAGGGGATACGGGTTCGTGCCCCGGTCTGGGAGGATCCCATATGCCGCGGAGCGGCTGGGCCCGTGAGCCATGGCCGCTGGGCCTGCGCATCCGGAGCCTGTGCTCCGCAACGGGAGAGGCCACAACAGTGAGAGGCCCGCATACCGCAAAAAGAAAAAAAAATAAAAATAAAAGAGTGTCTGGCTGAAGTGTGGGGAAGGGATTGATGAGGTCAAGAGTGAAAGGAAAGAAATAAAAAAACTTTTTCATTAGATCAGCCAAGAAATAAAGGTGGTTTGGACTGGTTTGGTGCCAATGGAAATGGAGAAAAATGAATTGAGTCAAGGTATATTTTTAAAGTAAAGCTGGCAGGACTTGCTGATGATTGTTTGGTGGATATGGGGGATCAAAGAAAAGGAGGATTCATGGTTGACTTTCAAGTTTCTGTCTTTAGCAGCTGATTCCAATTATTGATATGGGCAAGACTAGGGACCAACAGATAATGACCAACCTGGCTTAGGTGGCTGGCATCAGTTTTTTGCCTTAAATTCAGTATGAGTTTCATTTTTTTTTAGAAGGTGTTGGGGGTAGGAGTTTATTGATTTATTTATTTATTTTTGCTGTGTTGGGTCTTCATTTCTGTGCGAGGGCTTTCTCTAGTTGTGGCAAGCAGGGACCACTCTTCATCACGGTGCGTGGGCCTCTCACTATTGCGACCTCTCTTGTTGCGGAGCACAGGCTCCAGACCCGCAGGCTCAGCAGCTGTGGCTCACGGGCCCAGTTGCTCTGCAGCATGTGGGATCCTCCCAGACCAGGGCTTGAACCCGCGTCCCCTGCATTAGCAGGCAGATTCCCAACCACTGCGCCACCAGGGAAGCCCCTGTGATTTTCATTTTGATTTCCGTTCCTTGCTCCTTGGACCTCCTTGTTTTATGCGACCTATGAGTCCTACTGATTGACACAGTAATACATTTCATGGCCAGAATTTAATTTCTGTCTTTAAAGCGTTTATATACTAATAATCAATATATGCCTTTCCTATATTTTGCTGGTTGTAAATAATATCTATAATGACAGCCCTAGTTATTTACCATATTTTGCAGTATGCTACTTTTATTTTCAGACTGCTAATATATAACAACAAGCTACCAGGTGAAAAAAAATCAAATTTATCAATCTTCTATTCTCTCCATAAGGACAGTCGCTTTATGAAAGCAGGGACCATATATACCATTTTAGTCCCTACAGTGCCTAACAATAAAAAACAAATAACTGTTGATTTGAAATTGACAGGAGAGCATTAGAGTGATCCCTTGACCCTCCACCACCCCCTATTTTCAGTCGTATGGCGTTTGCTGCTGCTGTGGTAGCAAACTCAGCCAAATTGAGATTTGGAACCTATAATATACTACTTGTGATGACAGATGCACGAATAGAGATTTGGTGCTTCCATTTATGAAGAAGGTGATCTGATTCTGCCAAAGAATACTTTCCAACTCAAAACTCTCAATGTTTCTAAAAATTAGCACAGGAAGAAATAGTAATAATAGTCTCCATTCATTCATTCATTTATTCATTCATCTAGCATATAAGAATGCTGACTATGTGCCAGTCTTAGTAATATAAATGTGAATAAGAGAAAATTCCTGACCCCAAACAGTTCATAGTATAACAAGGAAAATGTATAGTCCCGGCATACTTGTCTGCTACTTTTTTTTTTTTTCTGCCACTCTTATAGTGCTGCTATATTATGGCTGTGTTCAGCAAGTTAGATGTACTTAGTCATTTGCATACCATGTAAAGCCAAAGTATATAACAAATGAACTTCAGGGTTTTTGGGAGACAATATTTGTTAAATACTAACTGATATCACTGTAATAGTTTAAATGCTATGGAATCTAAAGGAAAGGAGGAAATGTATAGCGGCTATTATATATTAAAGGGTCTTTTTATTTTATGACATTTAACACGACAGTTTGCACAACTCTATACAGTATGACGAATGAACATTTTCTAATTTACTCTGTGCTAAGCATTGTGCTTTGTGTATTAAAAATGTTATCTGATTTACGTTTTTGAAGCAATACTTTAAGGATGCAGTTATAATCACCATTTTTCAGAGAGAATCTGAAGTTCAGAGAGTTTGAATAAGTTGTGCAAGATCATGTAGCTAATGAGAGATGGAACTGAGATGAAAGGCAAGCATGCCCATGCCTGGAACTGGAATGTAATGCAATCATCTGATTTATTTCCATTGTTGGATGCTAGAGAATTATAATTCCTTCTATTTCTGGGATCATGAATAAGGGTGGGAGATGAAAAGTCTGGTCCCATCCATAGTTGAATTTTACTGTAGCAAAATATGTTTAATCCATGCAGAAAGATCCACAATTATCTGAGGGATTCATGGGTCCTAAAGCCTGTTCATTATAAATATCAAATTCAGCATAGCATTTTAGCTAATTTGTTTTATGTGAAAGGTACATTAAATTCAAACTTTATGTCAATTTTAAATTTGATTCTTAAAAATAAACATATATGGGCTTCCCTGGTGGCACAGTGGTAGAGCGTCCGCCTGCCAATGCAGGGGACGCGCGGTCGTGCCCAGGTCCGGGAAGATCCCACATGCCACGGCGAGGCTGGGCCCGTGAGCCATGGCCACTGAACCTGCCTGTCCGGAGCCTGTGCTCTGCAACGGGAGAGGCCACAACAGTGAGAGGCCCGCGTACCACAAAATAAATAAATAAATAAAAATAAACATATAGACAAAGATGTAGGGAAAGTGAAACTTTCATGCATTGTTAAGGAGCCAGTCAATTGGTATAATCTCTTTGGAGAGTAAGATGGTATGAAGATGTGTATATACTTCATACAAATGCAATTCTACGTTTATATTCACACTTTAAAGAGATTCTCACATGTGCTCAAGGAGATGTGGGCAGAGATGTTCAGTGCTGCATTGGTTTCAATAGCAATAATTTTAAAAGGACCTATAATTTTATCAATATAGGAATAAGTAAATAACTTTCAGTATAGTAATACAATGAAAAATTATACAGCAGTTAAAGTGAATGAACCAGATGTACATGTGTTGGCATAAATTTAAAAATTTAGAAAATGAAACATTGAATTAAAGACATAATACACGTAAAACAATTCATTTTAAGTAAACTTTAAAAGCACTCCAAACAAGATTATATCACCTTATACTACATTTCATACTATACTATATTACATATAGTGCAATATATAGTATTATTACATATGACAATAGTATATTATGCATTTTAAGTTTATATATATGCTTATAGTAAACATAGAAGGACGTTGCAGAAAAAGATACATACCAGTAACCAGGCTAATGGTTACTTTTGGGGTAAAACACAAGAGAGTTTGCTTAAGGAGATTATAAAAGGGACTCTTATTTATCTGGAAAGTTGTTTTGTTTTGTTTTTAATTACACAAAAACATATGGAAACCAAATCCTTCAAATTTCCTGTTTTTTAAAACTAGGTGGTGACATATGTTTATTCATTGTACTGTTGTCCTTTTCTCTTTGCGTGTATAAAATTTCATGATAAACAGTAAGCTTGTACTTGAAATTATCTTCTTAAGAGCATTTTTGTGATTTACATTATTAAAGAGGTTTTCTTAAAGTAATTTCTATTTATGAAATGTAATTTTGGAATGAATAGTATATTTCCAATCCCTCTTTGAAATGTACATTTTTATTTTAAATGGCTATAACAAACTTAAGAACAAACATTTTGGATGAAATATAGATTTTCATCCTTTGTGCAATTTAAAAAATGCACCATGTCTCTGATCTCACATTTCAGCCTTGTGATAACAGCTTGGTCATAAAATATCAATCACAATAGGCTGTGGGAATAAGCTGATAATATTCCTCTTTTCCAATGAGTCGAGTAGTTGAAAAATTTGTAAGTTCCCAGCTACTGTGGTCACATCCATTTCTTTGTTAATAAGGAAAGTAAGTCATTTTAAAAGATAAGGTAAAATTAGAATATTATTTCACAAGTAATTTACTCTTGAAGTCAGAAAATTGATCCAAGAATGGCTTGTTATTTGAATTCATCAGCCACAAAGTCAGTAACTATTCAGCCTTTTAGGAAGTAGTATCTGTAAAAAGAAATAGTGCTTTTGAATTATTATAATGCGATTTGAAAGTTAGAGATGATCATTTTTAAAAGAAGATGCCGTTTGATTCTGAACTTATCTTTTATTACCATCTTGCTTTATATCACTAAGACTTCATATATTGTAGTCAATTTAAAAAGCCATCACAACTATTTCATTTTATACCCTCATGTAATGCAAACTTTTTCTTCTTTACAAGAATGTCTTTTGCCTGTTTTTTAAAAAATAAATCAGCTGTTTTTGCTGTGTAAAATTATTGAAAAATGATTTATATGAAGCATTTGTTGGATATACAATTCTTTGAAAATTTGTTTGTTTGTTTGTTTTTGAAGGTGTTATGTCACTGTTAGATCCATGGCTTTTGTTTTACACTAGAGGTAAAACTTTTCAAGGCTTTCTCAGAGACTGAAATATGTTCTCTGATTTTATTTTCCTTTACTTAGGGAAGTAATAGCTATTTGAACTCCTGTTTCTCTCAATACTTTCTATATTCTAGGTGCATTATATATCTTAAAGGACTAAAGTAAAAGTTAAGACAAGTTCCAAACCTCATATACTTCTTCACTCCTGTTTCCAAATTAATCCCTCCTTCCAGCTTCCCACTTTCACAATTGCTTTCACAATTCTCCCAGTTGCCCAGACTCAAATCCTTTCCTCTCCTGCCCTTTTGCGTCTTTCACCTTTAACATCTCATTCTCACCTACAAACCAGGAATCAGTTTCCAAAGGAACCATCCTGTTTTGATACCTCTCATTACCACTCTTTCCCAGGCCCCCATTGCCTCAAGCCTGGGTTATTGCAACAGTCTTCTGAATGTTCTCCTTGATGCCCTCTCTCCTCATCTTGACAATCCACCCACATCACTACGTTTTTTTTCTCCAACTTACACTATTGAGTTTAAATATTTACTCTCTTCTCTGATGGTATTTATGACTTCTTGTTTTCTGGCTTTGGAGACTTTGCATAGTCTTGGTTAATATTTCTTATTAGACATAATGTTTTTATAGAACAAATATTTATTGAGCACCTACGATGTGTTAAGCTCATGCAGGCACTGGGCACACAGCAGCAAACAAGGCAAAAATGGTTCTTACTGTACCTCTTTAGTCTCTCCACAAAGTAATGTGTATCTCTCATTTCCCAACAAAACCTTATACTTTCTACATACTCTGGTCATTCTGTTACATAGGCCTTTATTTTTCACCTTGCATAATAAAAGGGAGGGTATTTTTGAAATAAGTTGTCTTAATCATTATGCTACCCCCTCCCACTTCTGTTGTTTCTGATTTAAGATTGGTCTCTTTAGCATCACTGAGAAAATACTAGGGAGAATTCAGTGAATTCCATAATTATTAGCGTATTAGACTTTGTAGCGAAATGGTAACTTCAGCACATTTTATTCCCAAAAAATCCTGGATCAGGGTGAGAAGGAGGGAGGGGCTAAGGTGGAAAAAGCTATTGAGTAAAATTTCCTGAATATACATTTTCTTCTGTCTCTTATTTATTTAAGCCACAAAGCAAATTAATCAGTTTTTTATAATTATAACTATGAAGAATTAAGGGCATAGCTTATGAAAAAAGGATGATCAGTGCATATCCTAGATAATACATCTAGGAAAATATAAGTATCATGTTAATAAATATTGTTTTTAAATATTTGAACCCTTACTACAGATATAAAATTAATGCTTGAAAAAAATCAGTAATGCAATATTACTCAGCAGCTGAAAGGAACAAACTACTAATATTGGGTTGGCAAAAAAGTTCATTCAGGTTTTCTATAAGAGGTTCTGGAAAAACCCAAACAAACTTTTTGGCCAACCCAATACATGTACCAACATGGATTAATCCCAATTCCTTTTGCTAAAAGAAAAAAAAAACATACAAAAAAGATTGCATACTGTATGATTCATTCATATAAAAACATAGAAAATGCAACCTAACCTATGTTGAGAGAAGGTGGATCAGTAGTTGTCTGGGACATTTGTGGGAGAGAAAGGGATTGCAAATGGTGCAAAAAGAATCTTTTGCTGGTAATAAAAATATCTGGTATCTTGCTGGTTTATGGGTGTATACATATGTTAAAACTCGTCAAATTGTACAATGTAAATGTATACAATTAATTATGTATGAGGCATACAATAGTGAGGGGAAAACATTAGATTTTAATATTTCACTGTTATAATAATAGAGATACCAAGACAAATACAATCCAGATTTTTCCCCAAAGGTACTAATTTTAGTAAAACTTAGGCATGAAATTACTTTAAAAAGATAAACTGACCTACATGTGGAAGTGTTCAGAATGAAATAAGCAGGCTCCTAGTTGGATCATCTGGCTAGTAGAACTGGTTGATCACATGTTGCAATTTCTCTTTAAAATGTCTATAAAACAGATATAAAAACATAGTGAAAAAAGAATATTTCCAGGTGTGAAGTCAATTAGGACTAACAGCATGTTTTCAGAATCTGAAAGGATTCTCTAAATTTCTAAGGCAGAAAGAACTAGGCTGAATATGCTTACCATTGTTTTACTTTTCTGAAAGTGAAGAGAGTTTTCAGCCTTTCTTTGATTCATTTTGACAATCTCTGTCTTTTAATTGGAGCATTTAGATCATTGGCATTCAAAGCAATTATTGATACATTTGGATTATTATCTACCATATTTGTTACTGTTTTTCTATTTGTTGCTTTTTTTCTTTGTTCTTATTTTTGTCTTCCATTCTTTTTCTGCCTTTCATCATTTTTAATTAAGGATTTTATATGATTCTATTTTCTTTTCTTTCTTAGCATATTGCTTGTACTTCTTTTTTATGTTTTTTTAGTGGCTACCCTAGAGTTTGCAATAGGCATTTATAGCTAATCCAAATCTACATTCAGATAACACTGTTGGACTCCACAAGTAGTCTGAGTACTTTATAACAATAAAATAATCCTAATTCCTCCCTCCCATCCCTTGTATCATTGTTGTCATTCATTTCACTTATATATAAGCATATTTAAGCACATATATGATACATATAAGCACATATATACATAAGATGTATACATGAACATATATATATGTAAGCATACATAATTGAATACATTGTTACTATTGTTATTTTGAAGAAACTTTTGTGTTAGATAATTAAGAATAAAAAAAAGTTTGGGCTTCCCTGGTGGCGCAGTGGTTGAGTCCGCCTGCCGATGGGGGGGACACGGATTCGTGCCCCCGTCCGGGAGGATCCCACATGCCGCGGAGCGGCTGAAACCGTGAGCCATGGCCACTGAGTCTGCGCGTCCGGAGCCTGTGCTCCACAGCGGGAGAGGCCACAGCAGTGAGAGGCCTGCGTACCGCAAAAAAAAAAGTTTTAATTTTACTTCATTTATTCCTTCTTCAGTGTTCTTCCTTTTTTATGTAGATCTGAGTTTCTGACCTATATTATGTTCCTCTCTCTAAAGAACTTCTTTTAACATTCTGCAAGGCAGGTCAACTGGCAAGAAATTTCCTCAATTTTTCTTTGTCTGAAAAAGTCATTTTCTCCTTCATTTTTTTTTTTTTTTTTTTTTCCTGGTACACGGGCCTCTCACTCTTGTGGCCTCTCCCGTTGTGGAGCACAGGCTCTGGACGTGCAGGCTCAGCGGCCATGGCTCATGGGCCTAGCCGCTCTGCGGCATGTGGGATCTTCCAGGACCGGGGCACGAACCCGTGTCCCCTGCATTGGCAGGTGGACTCTCAACCACTGCGCCACCAGGGAAGCTCTCTCCTTCACTTTTGAGGGACAATTTTGCAGGGTAGAGAATTCTAGGTTGGTGGGGTGTTTTACTCTAAACACTTAAAATATTTTGCTCTACTCTCTTTTTTCTTGCATGGTTTCTGAGGAGAAATCAGATGTAATTTTTGTCTTTGTTCTTCTATAGGTGAGGTGTTTTACTTTCCTCTGGCTTCCTTCAGGATGTTTTCTTTACCTTTATCTTCTGTAGTTTGAAAGTGGTATGTCTAAGTGTAGTTTTTTTGACATTTACCTTCATTGCTTCCTGGATCTGTGGTTTGGTGCCTGACATTAGTTTGGGGGAATTCTCAGTCATTATTGTTTCAGATATTTCTTCTGCTTCTTCTATTTCTTCTCCTTTTGGTATTCTTCTTATACATATGTTGCACTTTCTGTAGTTTTCACACAGTCTTTGAGTATTGTTTTATCCATCCTTTGCTGTCTTTGTTCTTTGGTTTTTAAGGTTTCTATTGGTATATCCTCTAGCTCAGAGATTTTTTCCTCAGATGTGTCCAGTCTACTACTGAGCTCAATAAAGGCATTCTTTATTTCTGTTAACAGTGTTTTTTCTTTCTAGCATTACTATTTATTTTATTATTTTATTATTTTTGGCTGCATTGGGTCTTTGTTGCTGTGTGTGACTTTCTCTAGTTGTGGTCAGCAGGGGTTATTCTTCATTGAGGTATGCAGACTTCTTATTGCGGTGGCTTCTCTTGTTGTAGAGCATAGGCTCTAGGGTGTGCAGGCTTCAGTAGCTGTGGCATGTGGGCTTCAGTAGTTGTGGCTCGCGAGTTCTACAGCTCAGGCTCAGTAGTTGTGGAGCACAGGCTTGGTTGCTCCGCAGAATGTGGGATCTTCCCAGACCAGCAATCGAAGCCATGTCCCCTGCATTGGCAGGCAGATTCTTAACCAGTGTGCCACCAGGGAAGCCCTCTAGCATTACTTTTGATTCTTTCCATCTCTCTGCTTATATTGCCCATCTATTCTTGCATGATGTCTACTTTATCCTTTAAAGCCCTTATCATATTATTCATAGTTGTTTAAAATTCCTGTTCTGATCATTTTAACATCTCTCCACTGTCTAGTTCTGATGCTTGTTCTGTTTATTCAAATTGTGTTTTTTGCCTTTCACCATGCCTTGTAATTTTTCTTAATAGATGGACATGAAGTATTTGGTAAAAGGAACTGCTATAAATAGGCCTTTAGTAATGTACTGATGAGGTGAGGAAGAGGGGAAGCATGCCATAGTCCTATGATTAGGTCTCAGTCTTTTTGTGAGGCTGTGCCTCTGGATTGTGAACTTCACAAGTATTCTTCAGGGTTTTTTTTTTTTTTTTTCTCCCTGCTTAGGTGGAACAGGATGACTAGAGTGGACTGGGTTGAGTATTTCTTTTCCCTGAGTCAGTTAGGCTCTGAATACATCAGCAGGTTAGGCTCTGGTTAACTAGTTGCCCCTGAGGGCAGATCTTATTAAGAACAGAGTGTTGCAGCATATTTCAAAATGGTTCCTTTTCTCCTACTGCTGCCTGAAGCATGAGGGAGTTTTTCTCCAAGTTTTAATGTAAGAACCTGGAGGTAAAATTCACAAAGTATGGGAGTTCTTCTATCACTGGAAGCCCTGGAGTTTTTAACTCTCCAGAGTTGTCCATATTGAGCCTCCAGCAATTTGTCAATTATAGTTCAGGTTTTCCTACCACAACACTGGTTTCCACAGCAGTTTCTGTTCTTGAGTCTCTGCTCCAGTAAGCCAGGACTCCCTGTATTTGCCTGTCTGTCCCTTTAATTTGGGAGCAGTGGTTTGCCCTCTGACTTCATCTCTTTTACGAATCCAAGAAGAGGTGTTGATTTTTCAGTCTGTTCAGATTATTACTTCTTTTGGGGATAGAGTGGTGACTTTCATGCTCCTTACAGGTGGAACCAAGCCCACTGTCTATTTTGCTTCAGAAATGCAAGATCTAAACTGGAACATTGGCAAATCATTTCTGCCTGGTGGGTGCTCCTTTTTTTGAGTCAATGAGACTTCTTGCCAGCACTATTACTT
The DNA here is from genome assembly GCF_025265405.1 of Mesoplodon densirostris. Classification (NCBI taxonomy): domain Eukaryota; kingdom Metazoa; phylum Chordata; class Mammalia; order Artiodactyla; family Ziphiidae; genus Mesoplodon; species Mesoplodon densirostris. Next base: position 45,834,385 of record NC_082665.1, read on the forward strand.
TCTACAGTCATTCAGGGATTTATACTCATCAGAAAAACAGGGAGTAAGGAAAATGATGCCAAGAAATGATGAATTATGCTGGTAGCAGTTTGGGGAAGATAAGAAGAGTATAAGTAAAAATTTATGATGCAGATTTCATATTATCAGGGTGCCAGAGACTCAGGTAATGAGGATAGGAGAATAATAGAATTACATTTGATAAAAATCATCTAGAATCTGCAAATCCAGGCACATCCACCTGTTGTCCAGCTCTGAGTCTAAATAGATGACACAGGGACCCACATGGATAAAAGTGTGACAAAGACAGTTTTCCTGTCCTGTGTATTGCCAAAGTTCACCTGGAGAGATTTTTCACTTGAAAAACAGCTAACAACAAAACTCAAAACCATCATGTGACCAATTAAAAATATTTCAGAACCAAGGGAAAAAAAACATAATATAGATGATTAGGAGGAAGTTCAGACCTCTGAAAATCTTTTTACTTTAGAAACAAGAAACATAGAAAAATGTTTATGATTTTCAAAAGTATGGGCTTTCATCTCATGGGGGAAAAAAGCATAACGTAAAAAAAAAAAAGTTGGATGTGAAATGAGAATGTAGATGTACTAATTAAAGACATCAGAAAAATAATTATGTGATAAAGAATAATGAAACTTGAGGTGATAGGAAACGGAGAAATGACAAACTAAATGAATAATGTTGCATACACATTTTAAAAGCTGATTCAGCATTTTTAGGAATAGAAAAATTATTAAAGCAGTGAGACAGAAGTCCATGGGAGGATAGAGAGCAACTCTACCACACAGGTGCACCTTAGGAAGTATCCAGAAGTCACTGAAGACAGACCTATAATAGTCATCACAAAATTTAAAACCTGATCTACAGAATGAAAAGATCTCATTTATATTGCCTAGAAACAATCTGGAGACATGTTTTGGTTATATATACCTTTTTCTTTCTTTAACACAAGGATTTTAAAATATATATCTCGGGCCTCCCTGGTGGCGCAAGTGGTTGGGAGTCCGCCTGCCGATGCAGGGGATACGGGTTCGTGCCCCGGTCTGGGAGGATCCCATATGCCGCGGAGCGGCTGGGCCCGTGAGCCATGGCCGCTGAGCCTGCGCGTCCGGAGCCTGCGCATCCGGAGCCTGTGCTCCGCAACGGGGGAGGCCACAACAGTGAGAGGCCCGCATACCGCAAAAAAAAAAATAAATAAATAAAATAAAATAAAATAAAATATATATCTTGCAGGTTTTGTGATAGTAAAAATAATTATTGACAAAAAATTTATCAGGCCCATCGTCAGAATAAATCCTAGAAGGCGCTTCCTATGTATGGACTTCTTTACCCTCTATAGTCACGGACCACTTTGAGAAATACATATACACATATTCTCACATGCCTAGAATTGTGCTCACAAACGAAGGAGATTCACAGTCTGCCAGCAGCACACCCAGGGAAGTTCTCAGCCTTCAAAATGCGCTAAGTGTTGAGGGGGAAATATTGTGACACAAACTTTTATACCCAGACAAGTTGCATTTCGTATGTGAAAGAAATGAAAAGTCTGAACTATTCAACAGTTATCCTTATACTCTTATAGGAAAAAAGTATTTACTGACATATTTCAGCTATGAAGTGAATCAAATATGAAAACTCACATGGACTAGTCACAGAGTATTTAAAAAGGGGAATCTGTCTATGAATTTATAATAAAAATATAATTCCAATTTATTTACATAGAAAATATCTATCTCAGTAATATTATAATACTGAACATTTTTAAGTTTCCTTTTTAAATGTACAGTCTGCAATCACCCATCTCCTGATGTTAAAGCAACAGCTGCATCAATAACAGAAAAACTGAGGCAGAAGAAAGAATAAGTGACCTGTAAGACAAAATGGTGTAAATAACTGCTGAGGAGCAAAATTAAAAAAAAGAAAAGAATTGAAGACAATCTCAGAGACCTCTGCAACAACAATAAACACACCAACATTCTAATTATAGGGGTCCCAGAAGAAGAAGAAGAAAAGAAAGGGTCTGAGAAAATATTTGAAGAGATTATAGTGGAAAACTTCCCTAACATGGGAAGGGAAATAGTCACCCAACTTCAGGAAGCACAAAAGTCCCATACAGGATAAAACCTAGGAAAACACACCAAGACACATACTAATCAAACTAAAACAAAAATTAAATTCAAAGAAAAAATATTAAAAGCAGCAAGGGAAAAACAAAAAATAACACACAAAGGAATTCCCATAAGGTTATTAGCTGATTTTTCAGTGGACACTCTGGAAGCGAGAAGAGAGTGGCAGGATATACTTAAAGGGATGAAAGAGAAAAACCTACAATCAAGATTACTGTACCCAGCAAGGATCTCATTCAGATTTGATGGAAAAGTCAAAAGCTTTTCAGACAAGCAAAAGCTAAGAGAATTCAGCATCATCAAACCAGCTTACAACAAATGCTAAAGAAACTTCTTTAAGCAGGAAACACAAGAGAAGAAAAATACCCACAAAAACAAACTCAAAATAATTAAGAAAATGGTAATAGGAACATACATATTGATAAAAACCATGAATGTAAATGGATTACATGCCCCAACCAAAAGACACTGGCTGAATGGATACAAAAACAACACCCATATATATGCTGTCTATAAGAGGCCCACTTCAGACCCAGGGACACATACATACTGAAAGTGAAGGGATGGAAAAAAAGATATCTCATGCAAATGGAAATCAAAAGAAAGCTGGAGTACCAATACTCGTATCAGATAAAATAGATTTTAAAATAAAGATTGTTACAAAAGATAAGGAGGGATACTACATAATGATCAAAGGATCAATCCAAGAAGAAGATACAACAATTATAAATGTTTATGCACCCAACATAGGGGCACCTCAATACATAAGGCAAATGCAAACAACCATGAACGTAGAAATCAATAGTAACACGATAATCATAGGGGACTTTAAGACCCCACTTACACCAATGAACAGATCATCCAAAATGAAAATAAAGAAACACAAGCTTTAAATGACACAATAGACCAGATAGATCTAATTGATATTTATAGAACATTCCACCCAAAAGTGGCAGAATACACTTTCTTCTCAACTGCACGTGGAAAAATCTCCAGGATAGATCACATCTTGGGTCACAAATCAAGCTTCGGAAAATTTAAGAAAACTGAAATCGTATCAAGTATCTTTTCTGACCATGATGCTATGAGACTGGAAATCAGTTACAGGAAAAAAGCTGTAAAAAATGGAAATAAATGGAGGCTATACGGTGCACTACTAAATAACCAAGAGATCACTGAAGAAATCAAAGAAGAAATTAAAAATACATAGAAACAAATGACAATGGAAACACGATGACCCAAAACCTATCAGATGCAGCAAAAGCAGTTCTAAGATGGAAGTTTATAGCAATACAATCTCACCTCAAGAAACAAGAAAAATCTCAAATAAACAATCTAACCCTACACTTAAAACAACTAGAGAAAGAAGAACAAAGAAAACCCAAAGTCAGTAGAAGGAAATAAATCATAAAGATCAGATCAGAAATAAATTAAATAAAAATGAAGAAACAATATCAGAGATCGATAAAACTAAGAGCTTGTTCTTTGAAAAGATAAACAAAATTGATAAACCTTCAGCCAGACTCATCAAGAAAAAAAGGAGAGAACGCAAATCAATAAAATTAGAAATGAAAAAGGAGAAATCACAACTGAAACTGCAGAAGTACAAAGGATTATAAGAGACTACTACAAACAACTATATGCCAATGAAATGGACAACCACGAAGAAATGGATAAATTCTTGGAAAGATACCATTTTCCAAGACTGAACCAGGAATAATTAGAAAATATAAACAGACCTATCACAAGTAATGAAATTGAAACCATAATGAAAAATCTTCCAACAAACAAAAGTCCAGGACCAAATGGCTTCAGAGGCAAATTCCATCAAACATTTGGAAAAGAGCTAACACCTATGTATCCTTTTCAAACCCTCCCCAAAAATTGCAGAGGGAGAAACACTCCCAAATTCATTCTACAAAGCCACCGTCAACCTGATAACAAACTCAGGCAAAGATGCCACAAAGAAAGAAAATGACAGGCCAATATCACTGATGAATATAGATGCAAAAATCCTGAACAAAATACTAGCAAACAGAATCCAACAGCACATTAAAAGGATCATACACCATAATCAAGTGGGATTTATGCCAGGGATGCAAGGATTCTTCAGTATATGCAAATAAATCAGTGTGATACACCACATTAACAAATTAAGGAATAAAAACCATATGAGCATCTCAGTAGATGCAGAAAAAGATTTTGACAAAATTCAACACCCATTTATGATAAAAACTCTCCAGAAAATGGGCATAGATGAAACCTTCCTCAACATAATAAAGGCCATATATGACAAACCCACAGCAAGCATAATACTCTATGGTGAAAAACTGAAAGCATTTCCACTAAGATCAGGAACAAGACAAGGATGTCCACTTTCGCCACTCTTCTTAAACATAGTTTTGGAAGTCCTAGCCACAGCAATTAAAAAAGAAAAAGGAATACAAATTGGAAAAGAAGAAGTAAAACTGTCACTGTTTGCCAATGACATGATACTATACATAGAAAATCCTAAAGATGCCACCAGAAAACTACTAGAACTAATCAGTGAATTTCTTAAGGTTGCAGGATACAAAATTAATGCACAGAAGTCTCTGGCATTCCTATACACCAACCACAAAAATTCAGAAAGAGAAATTAAGGAAACACTTCCATTTACCATTGCCAAAAAAAAAGAATAAAATACCTAGGAATAAACCTGCCTAAAGAGGCGAAAACCTTTTACTCAGAAAACTATAAAACACTGATGAAAGAAATCAAAGATGACATAAACAGATAGAGAAATATACCATGTTCTTGGATTGGAAGAATCAGTATTGTGAAAATGACTCTACTACCCAAAGCAGTCTACAGATTCAATGCAATCCCTATCAAACTACCAATGGCATTCTTCACAGAATTAGAACAAAAAAAATTTACAATTCGTATGGAAGCACAAAAGACCTTGAATAGCCAAAGCAATCTTGAGAAAGAAAAACGGAGCTGGAGGAATCAGGCTCCCTGACTTCAAACTATACAACAAAGCTGCAGTAATCAAGACAGTATGGTACTGGCACAAAAACAGAAATATAGATCATTGGTACAACATAGAATGCCCAGAGATAAACCCACACACACGGGCACCTAATTTATGGCAAAGGAGGCAAGAACATACAATGGAGAAAAGACAGCCTCTTCAATAAGTGGTGCTGAGAAAACTGGACAGCTACATGTAAAAGAATGAAATTAGAACACCCCCTAACACCATACACAAGAATAAACTCAAAATGGATTAAAGACCTAAATGTAAGGCCAGACACTATCAAACTCTTAGAGGAAAACATAGGCAGAACACTCTGACATAAATCATAGCAAGATCCTTTTTGACCCACCTCCTAGAGAAATGGAATTAAAAACAAAAATAAATAAATGTGACCTAATGAAACTTAAAAGCTTTTGCACAGCAAAGGAAACCATAAACAAGACAAAAAGACAACACTCAGAATGGGAAAAAAATATTTACAAATGAAGCAAGTGACAAAGGATTAATCTCCAAAATTTACAAGCAGCTCATGCAGCTCAATATCAAAAAAAACAAGCAACACAATCCAATAATGGGCAGAAGACCTAAATAGACATTTCTCCAAAGCAGATATACAGATTGCCAACAAACACATGAAAGGATGCTCAACATCACTAATCATTAGAGTAATGCAAATCAAAACTACAGTGAGGTATCACCTCACACCAGTCAGAGTGGCCATCATCAAAAAATCTACAAACAATAAATGCTGGAGAGGGTGTGGAGAAAAGGGAACCCTCCTCCACTGTTGGTGGGAACGTAAATTGGTACAGCCTCTATGGAGAACAGTATGGAGGTTCCTTAAAAAACTAAAAATAGAACTACCATACGACCCAACAATCTCACTACTGCACGTATACCCTGAGAAAACCATAATTCAAAAGGAGACATGTACCACAATGTTCATTGCAACACTACTTACAATAGCCAGGACATGGAACCAACCTAAATCTCCACTGACAGATGAATTGATAAAGAAGATGTAGCACATATATACAATGGAATATTACTCAGCCATAAAAAGAAATGAAATTGAGTTATTTTTAGTGAGGTGGATGGACCTTGAGTCTGTCATACAGAGTGAAGTAAGTCAGAAAGAAAAAAAACAAATACCATATGCTAACACATGTATATGGAATCTAAAAATATTAAAAAATGGTACTGATGAACCTAGTTGCAGGGCAGGAATAAAGAGATGCACATAGAAAATTCACTTGAGGACATGGTGCCGGAGGATGAATCGGGGGCGAAGTGAGAGTAGCATCAACATACATACACTACTGAATGTAACATAATTGGCTGATGGAAGCAGCAGCATAGCACAGGGAGTTCGGCCCGGTGCTTTGCAATGACCTATATGGGTGGGATGGGGAGGATGGGAGGGAAGTTCAAGAGGGAGGGGATATCGGGACATGTGTATGCATATGGCTGGTTTGCTTTGTTGTATAATAGAAACTAACATGGTATTGTGAAGTAATTATACTCTAATAAAGACCTATTTAAAAAGAAAAAAAGAAAAAATAAAAGATTTAATACAGGGATTTTGTTTTTGTTTTTGTTTTTGTTTTTTGGCTGTGTAGGGTCTTCGTTGCTGCGCCTGGGCTTTCCCTAGTTATGGCAAGCAGGAGCTACTCTCCTTTGCGGTTCATGGCTTTCTCATTGTGGTGGCTTCTCTTGTTACAGAGCATGGGCTCTAGGCATGAGGGCTTCAGTAGTTGTGGCACACAGACTCAGTAGTTTTGGCTCATGAACTCTAGAGTGCAGGCTCAATAGTTGTGGCTCACGGGCTTAGTTCCTCCACAGCATGTGGGATCTTCCCAGACTAGGGCTCAAACCCATGTCCCCTGAATTGCCTGGTGGATTCCTAACCGCTGCACCACCAGGGAAGTCCCAGTATGAGGAATTAGAAACATAGTTATATCCTAAAAGAGAATAAAGGTGAGAAAAGAAGGATGCTGAGGTATCCCAGAGAGTAAAAACTGCAGAAAGAAGTTACAACCTCTCAATTAGGAGGACAAAAGGCAAAAGGTGGTGTTTCCAGAACACTGGAGCTCAGAGGAGGAATGACTACATATCTGATGCTCATATCTCCAAGGGGAGCTGTCAAATAATTGGCACTGGTCTTCACCTGGTGAGATTAAGAAAACTTTTGAATTGTCCAGAATATTGCTCATTTATTTTCTGAAATGTCAATTCTGCCTCAAATGCCAATTAAAATCATGTACTGCTCCTTATTTACTTCTGCCTGCTCTTTCTATGTCAATTTCATTTTCATCTAAATTTGTTTCTGTTTGATACTCTCTTATTTTAAAGGTCATGAAAATATTTTAAAATTTAAAAGATTTTTTCTGTTCCCTTCTTTAAATAACTTTCAAATACAATTTTTCATCTGCTTCATAACTTACTGCTATCTCAAAAATTACTATCTACCATGTGTTAAGTTTTATTTTAGCGTAGTTTTATTTCATTCATGATTATAAAGGCAACTTCCTCTTCATATATATGCTTTTTCTCTTCAGTCTAGTCATTTGTCCTTTCAAGACTGTGGCATTTTCTTCTAGACTTTATTATTAATTTTAGACAACATTGGCTTTAATATGACATAGTGAAACAGAACAGGACCCTATGGTTCTTCCACCAATCCCCCCAATTGCCCCATGTCCTCAGCCTGCCTTTTGTCTGTGGAAGAACTTTAACCAAACAGTAAATTTAATCAGAGAAGTGAGAAAATGCAGACATAAAGGAAAACAGTCAAATGAGACCAAATAATAATAGTTCAGTCATTAAGCAAAGTCAAGGACCTTGCCCAAGTTCCTCCTCAAGGGCTGTAGATAATATTCTGAGCCATAACCTGTGAGCTGTCTTATAGATACTAAAACCCCCGCCAGGTGGAAGAAGTTAACTACACGATGACCAGCCTGTAGCCATGACATAAGCCTCCACAATTCCAAGAACTGGCCTCAAAGAAGTGGGAACAAACTGACCCTGGAACTAAAGACTAACTCTATTTAAAACAATCAAGATAATGCTGATCTCAGCACTGCATGAGTAATTTCAAGATGACTGTCAGAGCCTACTGTGCTGTTTCCGCATGTACCCCCTCCCTCTGTCTATAAAAGCTCTTGCCCACTGATTGTCAGTCGGGGGAGTCAGCCTTTGGACAGGAGTGTGCCCTCCCCCTCCCCCCTATTGCTGGCCACCAAGATAAACCATGCTTTCCTTTCCACCAACCTTGCCTCTTTATTGGCTTTTGAGTGGCCAGCAGTGGGACCCTCACTTCTGGTAACAGTTTATTTCACGTCCAGCATGGGGCTGCACTCTCCCGACATCTGGCTCCCCAGTGTTTTCCAGAGCCAACAGCCACAGCAATGCGCCAGGATGGTTGCAATGAGCCAGCTGCTCATGGCTAGCTGGCCTCAAGGGGGGGATTTAGGGAGACGTTCCTAGCAGCTGACAAAACCATTTGTTTTGGGGATCCTCCCTGTTTCTCCCCTGCTTGGCACTGGCTGCTAACTTATGCTTTTCCTTGGTGGAACAGAAACATGCATCTGGACAAGCTGATGAGCTCCAAGACCGAGTAAGTCCACCCGTGTGCACCCGGGCAAACTTCTCTTTTGAGCACAAAGTGCTATTTGGACATTTTGCCATTGGTTCTGATGTGTGTCTGACATTGAGTGCTGTTTGTGAGCACAAAGTGCTATTGGGCATTTTTGCCAATTGTTTCTGATATGTGTCTGATGTCAAGGACCCTCGGTGTTGGGGAAATGTTTGTTTGGGACTTGTATAGGTCATCCTCTTGGCAGATTTGTGACAGGTCTGTCTTCTGGTGTATGAATGTATATTCCATTTGTGTGATTGGTATCTTTGTTGTCTTTTGTAAAAAGGAAAATTCAGGTTCAATTCATTAGAAAAATTTTAGCTATAAAAAAAGAAAAAGAAAGATTTTTTTAAGCAATGTATGGCAACAGTATTCTTCAGACTCCAGAGGAGATTAGTTAAGATGAAACTCTTTTAAAACTCCCAAACTGGTTCTTTTTGCATATGCAGTTAGAGAAAGCTAGCTTGATAAAATACTGTTTTCAGAATTCTGACTCTGAGAGAACAAAAATATGCCTAGGAGAAAGCTTGAAGTTAAGTCTTATCAGGTCCTTAAAATACAAACACAGCCCACTTTGCCTGAGACTTCAGCTTTGGGTTAATTAGTAGAACTTCAAAAGATGTTTGGGTTCATTAAACATATGTCTTCTACCACATTAAACAGAAATTGTGCTATGAAAAAAAATGTATGTTTTTAGAGGTTATGGAATATGTTCTTAAGTTTGCAAATCAGAAAATGCTGGTATAACAGTTCAATTACTTGTTTCTTGGTTTTGTTAGGATTTTTTTTTTTTTTTTTTTTTTTTTTTGCGGTACGCGGGCCTCTCACTGTTGTGGCCTCTCCCATTGTGGAGCACAGGCTCCAGACGTGCAGGCTCAGCGGCCATGGCTCACGGGCCCAGCCACTCCGCGGCATGTGGGATCCTCCCAGACTGGGGCAAGAACCCGTGTCCCCTGCATCAGCAGGCAGACTCTCAACCACTGCGCCACCAGGGAAGCCCTAGGATCTTTTGAAGGTTAAAATTGTAATATGTAATTAAAGCTACTAAAATGTTAGGGAAAACATTTCAGTGTATAAAGCAAGTATGATATGTGTTGCCACTGAAGAAGGTGTAAAGACCAGAAATATATTTGTTGAGGAAAAAAAGAAAAATAATTTTATCCTAGGACTGTTTGCTTATGTTAGGGAAAATAAGGGATGAATTAATGTGGATCTAGAAAGTGATAGAAGGTTTATGAAAAAGGAACTTTGAGAAAAAAAATTTGTACATTATCAGGATTAAGATTAGATTGATTTAATTAGGTAAATGATTTTTGTTATTAATAGTAACCTGATACAAGACTGGAATTTGCTTTTCTTTCTCCCCATTAAGAAAACAGAATTTTCCTGGAATATTGAGCTGCTTTTGATAACGGATTTTTAAGTTTCTTTCTCTAACTAACTTTGAGTATTCCTATGGGCCCCTAGGCATCTTAGAAAAAATATTAAAGTAACTAGAATTATTTTGTATGTTAAATTATATGAAAAACATTTGATGACTTTCGGATCATACTGCTAAACAGGGTAAGAAATTTTAAAAATTCTCATGGAAAGCTGTTGTTTTGCTTCAAACCATATTTTTGACCTCATTGTTCAGGATGGAAAAAATTGTCTAATAAAATTATCACAGAGTATAAATATTTATTATGTGTATCACTGCTGGCTTTAAGTTTACTGCTAAAAGCACATGTACAATGCTTATGTGACAATTGGGTGTAAGTGATAAAATATATATCCCGTAGAATGTTTCCCCGTCAGCATAGCTCTGTACTTGTTTTTTATGTCTGATTAGTTTTCCCCCAACGTGGTTAACTAGGCCAATATATAAACAAAAATTAGGCCTAGCACCGAGAGACATGAATGGACCCAGAGCAAGCAACTGAGCCACTCTGGCAATGCTGAAAAAAATATGTTGATTATAAGTGCTTTCTATGAAAAGATTTACAGTTAAAAGGGGAAAATGATGGAAGAAATTTTCACATACTGAGGTATGGAGAAGTCATTCTGGCTTATACATGATTTAATTTGAACTTTAGGCTAACCAAAACAGTAGGTTTGTAGCCTATTAAACATACATTGTACATCTGCTTTAACCATTAAGGAAAAAAAAACCACATTCAGAGAATAATACAAAGATAAATTTTGATTATAATCCTCATAATATGTCTACTAATTTTCAAATGTTTGTCCAGGTACTATGACAAAGTAATCAAAGAGAGAGGTAATGTTTTCATAATGTAAAATACTGATGCTAAGCTTGGGATTTAAGATTATTTCCAACTCTGTGTCCGTTCACAAAATTAGGCAGGACTCCACCCCACTTTATCAGGAAGTAACCAGAGTGGCTGTCACCCCATTCCCTCAAAGAGTTGGGGAAAATTGGAACAGAAGTAGAACTAAAACCGAGTTCCTTTGCCACGTTTATGATTAACCCCTCAATCTAAAACTTTATTCCCTTTCTTGTTTTGTACCTGTCCCTCCTCAAGGTTGAGGAGTATCAAAGAAAAGGGGGAATTGAAACAAAACAGGACTCTATGGTCCTCCCCACTGCCCCCTGTCCTCAGCCTGCCTTTTGTCTGTGGAAGAACTTTAGCCAAATGATAAGTTTAATTAGAGAAGTGAGAAAATGCAGAAACAAAGGAAAACAGTCGAATGAGACCAAATAATAATAGTTTAGTCATTAAGCAAAATCAAGGACATTTAGTTCCTCCTCAAGGGCTATAGGTAATATTCTGAGCCATATCTTTTGAGCTGTCTTATAGATACTAAAACCCCCACTAGGTGGAAGAAGTTAACTACATGATGACCAGCCTGTAATCATGACATAAGCTGCCACAATTCTGAGAACTGGCCTCAAAGAAATGGGAACAATCCTGACCCTGGAACTAAAGACGAACTGTATATAAAACAATCAAGATGATACTGATCTCAGCACTGCATGAGTAATTTCAAGATGACTGTCAGAGCCTACTGTGCTGTTTCTACATGTAGCCCCCTCCCTCTGTCTATAAAATCTCTTGCCCACTGATTGTCAGTGGGGGGAGTTGACCTTTGGACAGGATTTCCCCACCCCCCCTAGGTTGCTGGCCTCTAAAATAAAGCAAGCTTTCCTTTCCATCAACCTTGCCTCTTTATCAGATTTTGAGCAGAGAGCAGCCAGACTCCACTTTCAGTAACAACAGGAGTTCTATTGATTTTCAACACTTTCCAGTCCTTCTGTAATACAGATATTTTAGTTAGCTTATACTTGCCAAGTCAAAGTAAATGAATAAAACAAAACAAATTTTTCTAATGAAAATATACCTGAAAGCATATGAAGTAAGTGAAATACATAAGATTAAAAAACTCAAAATACAGTTATTATACAAAGCTTTGCAAAAGATTAGTTAGCATAATAATGAGAATAATAGCCTATTTATTTTTTATTGATGCCTATTAGATCCCAAATACTGAGCTAGTCACTTTTTACAGATTACCTCCTGAAACTTCCCACAGCAACCCTATTAGGTAGATGCTACTTCCTAGTTTATAGATGAGAAAATGAGGTGTAGAGAAAATAAGTGAATTGCCAAGAGTTAAGCTACTTAGCCAGAATTCAAAGTCAAGGACATCTAGCTCCAGATTTGACTTTTTAAAATCCTACATTACTCATAGAGAATGGACTTGAGGACACGGGGTGGGAGGGGGAAGCTGGGGCGAAGTGAGAGTAGCATCAACGTATGTACACTACCGAATGTAAAATAGTTAGCTAGCGGGAAACAGCATAGCACAGGGAGATCAGCTCAGTGCTTTACGATGACCTAGAGGAGTGGGATAGAGAGGATGGGAGGGAGGCAAAAGAGGGAGGGGATATGGGGACATATGTATGCATATGGCTGATTCACTTTGGTGTACAACAGAAACTAACACAGTACAGTGAAGCAATTATACTCCAATAAAGATCTATTAAAAAAAATCCTACAGTATACATGCTTATTTAGTAGGCCACAGAATATTTATGGAAAAATCAAGTTAAAGAGACAAGCATTCTACTTTCACTCAATTCCTGTGTCTTCTCCATGAGAGCAAATGAGAATACTATCAGGTTTAGAGGTTTGGCTGATGTGTGTATTATATGCAAATACAACATTTTGTGAAGACTTAAAAATGTTGGAAGTACTCTGGAACATCAAATAACCATGGCTAACAAAATTAAAGAAATTTTAGTAGATTGTGAGCTGTGGTTATTTTTTGGTTGATTCCTTCACCATTTGGGGCCCAAAAGACTGCTTAGCACTTAGCCTAAACTTTGGAAGCATTTATAGAGATATTCTGTTCTCATTCAGATAAGGAGAATTAAGTCACTTGACGTTTTATTGTGATTGTTTCCAGTAGACTCTCAGCTTTATATTAGAACAAAAATAATATGCATTTACAAATAAAAGAAAGCAGAATTTGATTTTATGTGATGTAAATGTCTATAATGTTAACTATTTAGAATTATTTGTTTTAGATGGATTAGTGTATGGATGATGAGCATGTTTTAAATGAAATTCTGATAAGCATATTAGCAGAAGTTTTAAATTACAGTAACTGATTTTGACATCCTCAGTAAATGCCAAGAAACATAGCTTTTACAGCAAGTTCATGGAAATGTTCAGATAAAATATTTATGAATTCTCCACTAAAAGAAACGTCTCTTATGGTTTTGTTTGACAGAGGATGACCTTTGCTTCAATAAGTTCCCATCTTTGCTATAACAGTGTTTAGATGCCCTGCTTAGATGAATAAAACATAACATTTTGTTCTTTGTGTTTTCTAGTATATGTGATAATTAATAGAAAGGAAGACTTTGAAGCTTTAAAATGAAGTAAATGGGTGAAAAAAAAGGCATTAAGAAATCTTTGAAGATCAATTTCTCAGCAGGAAATTTGTCAAAGCAATTAGGATCTACCCTGACTTGGTCAAACACAGCAGTGCTCAGTTGATGTGCTCTTTCACATAACTAAAGCATTTTTAACTTTAGTGATCTGTGCTAGTCATACAGTCAGTCACCTGATGGTTCATACAGAGATGAGTAAACGACTCAGTTATGTAAAAAGGAACTTTATGAGAATAAAATCAAACATACTACAGTTTTTAATATGAAAACTAAACAAACAGGAAAACGTGAATTGGATAACTTTCAACTGGATGTACTATAGATTCACTGTAGGTTCAATTTTAATATTTGTGCTTCTCTTCTTGCTTTAATTCTTATATTCCTTTAGAAAGAAGACAGTATTACTTTCTACTGAGGCATAATCAGAAAACAGTTGCAGTTGAGGTAAACAAGAAGTCCCCTACTCATGTCCTGAAGATCTGAAAGTTTGCTAAAACAACCATCTATTCCACCACACCCTTTTAGCAAATAAGGTGTCATCTGGTCCAAAGGAAAGTAACACATTAATTTTTGTGGTCATAGGACACCATTGATGCATTTAATCGATGATTTATTTAATGGCCTGACCCACAGGTAGGAATTTATTCTATGGTATTGAAAGATTACTTAGGACTTCGATATGTAGATAGATAGGGAATAAAGTATGGACTCATTAATATTTTTATAATGATCTCTCTTTGTAAAGACATGTGAAAATTTGATTTTAATAGAGATATTGACATCACACGTCCCCAGACAAGGAGTAATTGTGCCCTGTTGTGGGAACTATATCTATTTTCTGCCAAAACTCTCTGACATATACTGGACACATCCAGAGACATTGGAAGAAGGGCACTACTCATATTTGGTTAACATATATTTGCAGAATTAAAACAAGTAAAGTGCCAAGTTCATATTATTGAAATTGTTCATTGAAAATGCATGCCCTGAAAATTAGATTCCAGCATATTGGCATGTTTTTAACTAATCAAGTGCCAGTGGGTTACATGAGATTTATATATGTTCACTGGCATGCAAATAACAGGACCTGGAGAATTCCAAGAAAGTATATACATTTGAATAAATGTTTGAATTTCCTGGACTTATCTTCTAGATCAGCAGTCCCCAAAATATTTCTACAGAGGATTAATCCTGTGACATGCTTTTCAAAAAGTGTTTTCTTGGTCAGTTGAGTTAGGAAATGTGCATGCTATATGACCTTCTTCGCTGCTTACAGCAGAATAACATATTAAAAGCTTTGATAATTCCTTCAATAAGAAAACTTATTTGGCGTTTTTTCCCCATCTAGTGTTCCCAAAAATGTACTTAAGTACAAAATTCTTCTCCTGTGCAACATTTATTAAAATCCTAAGCATATAATCTTCTGGAAAATTATTCCCAACCTAGCGTTTACCAAAGATATTCAAATTTAATAAATATCCTCTGGGAAATATTTGCCAAAATTCTTTCATACATGAAGAAACAAATTGTTTTCTGCATGGCTTTTTAGCATGTGGGATATGAAAGGTTTTCCTGGATTTGTGGTATTGACTATTGCAAAATCTTCTATAACATTTTTATTAGTGAAATGGCTTTTTTATGACAATAACAATGTTTGTTCAATGTTGTCTTTTGTTCATGACAATAACAGTAGCCAATAATTTTGAGTGCTTACAATGTGTCAGAAATTAATTTTAAGTGCTTTAAATGAAACAATATACTTAGTCTTCACAATCCTCAGTGGTGGATATTATTATTTCCACTTTTTGGAAGAAAAAACTGAGGAAACAGAGAGGTTAAGTAAATTGATTACAGTCACATGACCAGTGAGTAGCAGAGCTGGGATTCAAAATCAAGCACCCTGGCACCAAAGCCCAAGTGCTTAATCATAGCACTATACGCCACTTATCATGAGAGCCTGGGCTGAGACTCTCATGATCCTCCCTCCAGCTCCACTCATTTGTAGCTTTAGGCTCCCAGTGGCTACTGGGATATCTCAGTGAAGAGGAAACCTAGTCTTGCTTCAGAAGCTTAAGATACTTGACAGTCTTTCTGACACTTAATATGCCAGGAACATGGCCATAGTCAATATAAACTCTTGAGCCAGAGTCAACAGAATAAAGTTTCCAAAGTTTAGGCTAACATTGTTTCCAAAAGTAGTGTTCTAGCATTCTGATATTTTATGAACATTGTACCAGTAAAAGTTTTTCATTTTACATAGTATGAAATAAGAGAAATATAATACCATTACCTCTTTTTTGGATATTTACAGTAACTTTGTTTAATCTAGCATTTTCCAAACTTATTTGAAGATATATCTCCTTCATGGTACACTTATCAACATCTCGAAGACCAAAGTTACAACCACCCTAAGTTTGATAAATAGTGAGTAATGACCAGTGATGTGCTGATGTTTAAAAATTGGATCTCCAAGGCAAAAAGGAAAGAAATTTTTTTTTTAAAAGACTGATTTACAAAGTTTGAATGTTGTAGTGAAAAGATAGGCACAATAGGTTCTGAAAAGCTGACAAAGGCTGCCTGCAGCGCATCATATATTTCTCAATCTCCTCAAAATCTAGCATTACCTCTTACTTCATCATTAAGAATTGGCATCTCTTTATGTGGAGGCCATTATACAAGCGTTCAAGAGGGATTTTCAAGGATTATATTCAAGGCTCTTATATGATTACTTTATGTAGACACTTGACATAAGTGCTTAAAAAGTCACATCTGGACTAAGTCACTACCAATATGGTTGTGATGCCATAGACTTTCTTCCAAAATTCCTACATTAGATGCATATCAAGATTGCCTATATCCTAATAATCCTAGCTCTAGCTGTTTAAATGTATTCCTATCACAAAAAGGCATTATACAAGAGTCTATAATAAAAGACAGTACACACCGAGTGGAAGAATACCCAAAGGGACTAACCATAAGGAAAGAAAAGAGGAAACAAATTTAGACCAGGTTTATTTCAAAGATCCACTATCTACAAATATTTGCTCCCTAAACTGTTGTGCCCTAATGGAGTTCCCTCTAATTCCTTACAAATATCACTTTATCTAAACTTTTCTTATACATTATCATAAAATGGCACATTGATATGTATAAGGAGTTCAGTCAGGCTCTCTCATGAAGCCGTCTGAGACGACAGTACCATCCACAGTTATACTACTAACATTGAAGCCATTCCCATTGCATTGAAACTGTCAGGGTAGAAAACAATTTTCTCTACCCTCTTTTTTTATTGTTTGGGAACCTACAAATTAAATTGACAAAAGACAGATTATCAACAGTAAAGACAGATTTTTATTCATGTGCATACATAGGAGTTCACAGAAAAACATGACTCAAGGAGATGGTTAGAACTGGGGACTTATAACACATCTTGACAGGGGAAGGGGAGGGGAATAAGAGTACTTATGGGAAAACAAATGTCTTTTAGAAAAGATAAATGGGCCATTAGAGAAATATATGGCCAATACAATAGTTTTGTGACAATGTCTACTTAGGTGATTTCTTGTCCTGGTGCTAACTTCTCCTTTCTGGTGATAGGAGTCAGTCCTCCCTGGTTGCAAAACTCCTGAGGAAGGGATTTATGACAGTTGAATTCTTTTGGGAGGCTCAGCTTTTATTTTTTATTTTTTTGCGGTATGCGGGCCTCTCACTGTCGTGGCCTCCCCCGTTGCGGAGCACAGGCTCCGGACGCGCAGGCTCCGGACGCGCAGGCTCAGCGGCCATGGCTCACGGGCCCAGCCGCTCCGCGGCATATGGGATCCTCCCAGACCGGGGCACGAACCCGTATCCCCTGCATCGGCAGGCGGACTCTCAACCACTTGCGCCACCAGGGAGGCCCGAGGCTCAGCTTTTATACAGATAAGTAGAGTTTAGAAGTTTAAAAAAGAAAAACTTTATAGTGTACATTATGGATCCCTTCAAAACTCAAACGGAGGACTTCCCTGGTGGCACAGTGGTTGAGTCCGCCTGCTGATGCAGGGGACACAGTTTCGATCCCTGGTCTGGGAAGATCCCACATGCCACGGAGCAACTAAGCCCATTCACCACAACTACTGAGCCTGCTCTCTAGAGCCCACGAGCCGCAACTACTGAAGCCCGCGTGCCTAGAGCCCATGCTTTGCAGCAAGAGAAGCCACCGCAATGAGAAGCCCAGGCACCTCAACGAAGCCCGCTAGCCACAACTAGAGAAAGCCCGCTTGCAGCAACAAAGACACGACACAGCCAAAAACAAAAAACAAAAAACAAAAAAACAGAAAACAGAAAACCTCAAATGGACAATGATATATATAAAGTGTAGAAGGCAGTAGAACAACCCAAATGTGGGAAGATAGTGACTGAGGTTAGGGAAGTCATCTTAGCAAATTATTCTCAGGTTTTTCTGAAGCACAGCTGCAGGCAAGGAAACATCATTGTGGGTATCTGGGAAAAAAAATGTCCTGCAAGCAGAGGTCATTTCTTAGTGAATTTATGATGTGGGCTAATTTTTAGCCTGATAGGCCACTTCTCTTTGAACAGAGATTTGGCTTCCTTAAGAACCAGGCAGAATTATGCAACTAAAGGCTGCAGATTCAAATCAAAGACAAATTAATGTGTATGTAGTAAAAAAAAGAAAACCTTGCCCATTAATTCAAATTGATCTCTTAAGTCAAAGTCAGAAAACCATGATAAGAATTACAATAAATGACATAATTCTAAAATTATTAAGGACAGAAGTACATATATTCAGGGTGACACTCAAAATACTTACAGCATAGGCATTATCCAGATTAAAGAGTGCTGGCTGTAAACCATTGATATGGCCATGATAGCATGTACCCACTAAAATGCCATCATTACATTGTCAGATTTCCTTGTTTACCTATCACTTTGCTTACACTAACCTAATATAATTTGAGTATTCATAAAATGTGTAGCTAAATTCCAATTTTAGTTTTTAAAATTAATATTAAATTTTATGTATTTTTCATGTATACTGTACAATTAATTATAAGTTAATGTTAAGAAAACAAATACTACTTGGTTGCATAAACTCACCTTACAAATGTATAGGCTAAAAAATTGTTTTATCCACATACTTTTCCCCCTAGAAACAGAATTTAGAAAAAAAACCCACAACTACTTAGCACATCATGTTGCATTTTAAATGAAATACAAAAATGTGGCTAAGATTCGCATTATTCATAGTGAATAATAATACTTAGATCATTTTTAGTTTTGAAAATCTTTGTAATCCTATTAACTTTTGCAATAAATATGGAGCAATGCCATTTGGCTTGTTAACAAAGTAGTCAGAAAAATCGCTGGGAAAAAGTGTAACATATGCACTAAATACCTTTGAAGCTACTGTGAGAACGTGAAGTAGAAATTATGAGCTAGCAGCCAATGTGAGAAAACACTAGGTTTTTTTCTGCGTGCAGTCATGACTTGTAAACAACAATGACTAACTAGAGAAAATGAGAGCAAAACACAGGGCTCAGCCAGGTGTTATTTTACGTAAGTTATTTATTCTGCTATTTGATCAGTGATAAGAACAAAATCACCCATATCCTCAGGAATACATCAATGTTTCAAGGCAGCTGTGGGAGCACCTGGCTACTTGTCCTATGCAAAGACTACCTCTATCAAGGAAGAATCAAGATTTATTCCTCTTGGCTTGAACCAGAAACCATGCCAATAAATCTACTGTTGCATTGCATTATTTCTTTAATGAGAGAACAAAAGCAGTTTTACGTCCTATTTCTGGTGAATTGGCAGGAATACACTTGCATCCTCTTGAATCTGTGTGACAGGTTCCTTCAACATTCCCTCGAGTGGCCAGCAGCATGAGTGCTTTCTCCCTTTGTATATTCTCTATAAATGCACACATACACATACTATTGGTAAGGAAGAAACTTTCTTCTCCCTTCTAGGTTCTTCTGGCTGATCTAAGAATTAAATTGACCTGAGACAAATTGACAAGAGAAAATCAAACAAAAGTTTAATAACATGTATATATGAGAGAAGCTCAGGAAAACTGAGTAACTCACCAAAAAATGGTTGAAACCTTTGCTTTAAATACCACTGTCAGCTAAATACAGAAGAGTATGCAGGGGTAGTGATTTGGGACTTAGAAAGGGAGAAAGGCAATTCACATGGAAATGGAAAAGCATATGTTTGCTGGGCCATGCAGAGACAGTGGGAAACAAAGTGAATTCTGACAGGGCTGACTGACAAGGTTTTCCTACCACATCTAGCCCATATTCTTTACAGACATCTCTAGTGATATCTCTTATTCAGGGAATAGGTCCTTTACCTAAATTCTCTACAGCTAAGGGAGACATAAAAAGAAAGGCTTCCTGAGTCTTCTGTTTCTTAAAAATAATCAGGCTATTTCACTAAGCATGATACCATCTAGGTCTATCCATGTTGCTGCAAATAACAGAATTTCATTCTTTTTTATGGCTAAGTAATAATTGTGTGTGTGTGTGTGTGTGTGTGTGTGTGTGTGTGTGTATCACATGTTCTTTATCCATTCATCTGTTGATGGATACTTGGGTTACTTCCATATCTTGGGGTTACTTCCTTTATTATAAATAATGCTACTATAAACATTGGGGCACATGTATCTTTTCAACTTAGCGTTTTAGATTTTTTTGGATATATACCCAGGAGTGGAATTGCTGGATCATATGGTAGTTCTATTTTCAGTTTTTTGAGGAACCTCCACACTGTTTTCCACAGGGGCTGCACCAATTTACCTTCCCCCCATCAATGTATAGGAGTTCCCTTTTTTCCACATCCTCGCCAACATTTGTTATTTGTGTTCTTTTTAATGTTAGCCATTCTGACAGGTGTGAGGTGATATCTCACTGTGGTTTTGATTTACTTTTCTCTAATAATTAGTGAAGTTGAGCATATTTTCATGTGCCTGTTACCTATCCGTATGTCTTCTTTGGAAAAATGTCTATTCAGGTCTACTGGCCATTCTTTAATCAGATTGTTTGTTTTTTTGATATTGAGCTGTATGAGTTGATTATATATATTTTAGATATTAACCCTTTATCAGTGGTATCATTTGCAAATATTTTCTCCCATTTAGTAGGTTGTCTTTTCATTTTGTCAATGATTTCCTTTGCTTTGTAAAAGATTTTAAGTTAAATTAGGTCCTGTTTGTTTATTTTTGCTTTTATTTCTTTTGCCTTAAGACACAGATCCAAAAAAAACTATTGCTATGATTTATGTAAAAGAGTGTTCTGCCTATGTTCTTTTCTGGGATTTTTATGGTTTCAGGTCTTGCATTTAGGGCCTCAATCTATTATGAGTTTATTTTTGTATATGTCCAGCTTTCCCAGCGCCACTCTTTTTTCTTCATTATATATTCTTGCCTCCTTTGTCATAGATTAATTGACCATAGACACATGGGTTTATTTCTGAGCTCTCTAATGAGATAAATCAGACAAAGACAAATACTCTTTGTTATCACTTATATGTGGAATCTAAAATAATTAAAAACACAAACGAATGAATGCATATAACTGTTGACTGAAAAAAAAAAGTACAACCTAAAAGTTGAGAGTTATTTTTTATTCGGCAGTTACTCTTAAGACTTCAAGCCCAGGAGACAGCATCTCAAATAGCGCTGAGAGACTTCTCCGAAGAGGAAGGGGAGAAGCCAGGATATGTAGGAGTTTTTGCAGCTAAATCAGGTAGTCAGAACATCAAAAGACTACTGTTAATAAAAGAAAACCAGGTTTCTCAAGTTAAGGAATTGCTTTTCAATGTATGGGAAGATGTAAGAGTCTGGGCTCACTGAAATCATCCCTTTGATATGCACCTCAGCTAACTGGGGCTAGTATTCTCATCTTCCTCAGCCTCTCTGTCAGGGTGACAGCTAGAAGGGCTTGGCAGTGGGCAGCCCATTTGTCTCCATCCTGAGTTCCCTGAGGGCTCACCTTCCAGGCAGCTGTAATGTAATGGCTTGATGGCTGCAACATAGTTTGTTTACTGATATGGCAGGCAATATTTTAGTCCTGATAACAAAACAGAAACTGACTCACAGATATAGAGAACAAATTAATGGTTACCAGTGGGGAGAAAGAGTGGGATGAATGACAACATAAGCATATGGGGTTAAGAGATAAAAACTACTATGTATAAAATAAATAGGCAGCAAGGATATATTGTACAGCAGAGGGAAATACAGACATTATTTTGTAATAACATTAAATAGAGTATAATCTGTAAAAATATCGAAACGAATATATTAGTGTATCCAGGTCTTCTGCCCGTTCTTTAATCAGGTTGCTTGTTTTTAAATCAACTATACTTCAGTTAAAAAATTAATAACCAACCTAAATTAATGCTCATGCCAAAGAGACACATTAGGTGGTGGCAAAGTTTGCTTCCCTACAACAAATATATACTTATATAAAATTGTGAAGATAACTTTCACTTCCAAAAAGTAAGAGAAAAAAACCCAAAGCACAGCTTTTTAAACATTGTACAGCTAGATTACATAAAAAAACATATAGAATCTTAGCGTTACAGCCTATAAAAGTATGGAATCCAGCAGACTTTTACTGATCAAGAGATGTTAAACTGTGGCGAGGGAAAGTGAGAGTTCAGCTTAGGGGTGGAACAGGTATCAGGATGATGAAAATGGGTTTGGAATTAGTGAAAAGACAGTTGATATTGGGAGCACTCAAAATCGATAATCAAATAACTCAGAATATTTTGCGTTTTGCTTTTATTTCTCAGTCCAAATACATTTTCAACTGAGACAGTTCAATAATGGAAAATATTGAAAAGAAACTAACCCAAGATGGATTTTAATATTATACAATCAAATTATGGCATAATGTCCATTTTCATCATCACCATATGTTCAAACTCTTATCACTTTGCAATAATCTTTCCTTATTTTCTGCTATTATTATTATTATATGTTATTATTTTCTTACATTAATTCTACTCTCATAAAATGATGATTATATACATGGAATATGTAAATTAATTAGATAGTGTTCACATGGTACCTTAAAGGATTTATAGAACAGAACCTCAGAGGGCAGGACAATTGTCTGAAGCCTTGAAACAAGATTTAAACAAGTTCTGAATAAAAGAGATACTCACATGCAAGGTACCTGATGTGTTTGTGTGGCACTGTACTAGGTCCTATGGGAGCTTCAGATCTTGAAATGTGACACAGTTCCTAAAGTACAGTTGGTAAATGCTGGACTTAGTCTGGAGTCTGCTCCATATCTTTTATGTAATTGTGAGTAAGTTATTTCCAGTCTGATCCTATTTCCTCAACTTTAAAATGAGAATATTGTACTTACAGAGTTACAGTGTATTTCAGGTGATTTAATATATGTGAAAGAGCATGAGAAGTTGAAAAGTGAACTACAGTTTATTATTTATTCTATAAAGAGGAATAGAATAGCAAGAGCTTAAGATAAAGGCAGTCAATGCTAGATGTCATGTGGAATAGACAATAAATGTTTTAGGAGTTCAGACATCAAAATCAATTCCATTTGAAGTGATCAAAGAAGTCTTAAGCTAGTCTGTGTTTCTATCTTAAGGGTAAAAAGGTAATTGCTCTATTTTATCTTATAATATGAATAGAAGTCCTTATATGTGAATCTCTCTTCTAAAATTCCCAAGTTTATCCATGGATTGTTTCACAGCCCTAAAATGTGAGTGAAAATTTCTGGTGTGTTTATGCACCTTAGGGGTCCAACAGCATAGAAAAAGGTCTTTATTTTTCCTTCTTGAGACATCTAATAAGCAAGTCCATAACACTTATGAGACTAATTTTCATAAAACTTCTTCATTTCAAATACTTTTGAAGCCAGTCATCTTTCAGCTAGCTTTCTCTCCAATTTTGTATCCTCCTTTAAATTCAAGGATGACGGAAATACAGGGTAACTAAAATTTGATGACACCTCCATAAGTCACATGTATCACTTCATAGTCATAGCTTATAAATATATTAATATTTAGGTTCAACTCTTTGAAATTTATTAAATTTTTAAATTATATTTTTGAAAACAATCTTTAGAATAATGAGCTAAAGCTAAGATTAGGCTCTTTGAAATAAAATCATATTCCTTTTAAATCAGTTTTAAAAATTATGGATAATGTAATAATTTGTTAATGTAATTTAAAAATCAATAACTATCAGACAATTATTAGATTTATGTCTGTTTTGCTCTCTTAACATCTAGTTTTCCTAGGCCAGCATGGTAATGGTAAACAGCTATTAGTAGTTTAATGCTATTATAGTTTTAGATATACATATATATGTGTATATATACACACACATATATATATATTTGTTTTGTTTTTTTAGAGAACCCACAGTTTAGTTTTTTTCAGAGCAAAGAAAAGAGAAACTTATGATCACACTAGAAGAAACTCAGCCAGAAGTTTGGAATCTGTACTGAAACAACAGGTTCAATGAGGACAATATCCTGCAAATACAGTTGATTCGCTGTTGCATCTGTCTACTGTTTGTCTAATATTAACAACTGTAAACAGAGTAATACAAATAGTATTTGGAAAAAGCCTTTCCCTGTTACAGTGTCAGGCACAACATGCCACTTCTTTTCTTACCATTGGTTTTCTTTGCCTACCTGGGCTTCCTCTTCTTCAGTAAAGTCACTTTTGATATTGAAGGTCTTGAGAATCTCCTCATGAGTTTTCCCTCTTGATCATATTGGCAACAGTCTTGCATGTGATATCAAGCAAACCTTTGATGTTTAAATAGTTTGCAGCCAGAGTAAGTTCAAAAAGTGTTCCTTGGGAAACTTTCAGGAATCCTTCTTCCCAGACAGGGATATCATCCCTTTCTTTTTCTTTGTTCTCATCATCCTCAGGAGAAGGGTCATCCTCGTGGTGGGTGCACCACTGAATGACCTTTTTTAATGCTGCTGAATTAAGATTTGGAGAGGAACTGGTCATTATCTCCTTCATGATCCATTCCAAGTCTTCCAAAATGGTCTTGATAGATACACAATTTAGGTATAAAATAGATACACAATTTAGTTGTACAGTTAGGGGGCATTTGCTATTTTTAAAATGTTTTGAATCATGGCATGCATGTCATTTTGCATATTGCTTTGTCACTTTAAATATTATACTTATTTCCCCATGCCTGTATGTCTACATCATTTTTTTTAAACAAATGATTTCTTTCAGTTTCCCCTTTTTTTTTTAAAAAAAAGAAGGTGTTGGGCATAGGAGTTTATTAATTAATTTATTTATTTTTGCTGTGTTGGGTCTTCATTTCTGCGTGAGGGCTTTCTCCAGTTGTGGCTAGTGGGGGCCACTCTTCATTGTGGTGCATGGGCCTCTCACTATTGTGGCCTCTCGTTGCAGAGCACAGGCTCCAGACACGCAGGCTCAGTAGTTGTGGCTCATGGGCCCAGTTGCTCCACGGCATGTGGGATCCTCCCAGACCAGGGCTCGAACCCATGTCCCCTGCATTAGCAGGCAGATTCTCAACCACTGTGCCACCAGGGAAGCCCCTTTACATCATTTTTTAAACAGCTTGACTGAAATCTATTGTATGGATTTCTTTTAAGAGTCTGAACTTTTTTTAAGTACAGCAATAAAATTTGTATGTAAAACTTTATTCATTACATTATTTTAAAATTTATAGTTTTGCAAGCTTTATCACTTAGCTGCTTCCTTTCCACAATATATGTTAAAATGATTTTAGTCATTTACTTACAGATGACTTTCCTCATCATTTTAATACAATTTTTTCTCTTTTTTGATAATATTTAAGTTGGTTCATTTTTTCCTATACCTGGAACATGATTCAGAATTTTTGATGAAGCGACTGAGGCCCAGAAGTTACAAACCATATTCAAATATAACTAGGATATTATATTTTGAATCTATTTATATAATTTTTATATATAATTTATATAATTTTACAGTTCAAATAATAGTACTTTTACCTAGAAGAATTACTAAAAACCAGTCATTTTTATTTTAATGTAATATTATGAATAGGGAGATTGTGTGAAGTTAAGATGAAAAGGGACAATTTATTGATTTTTCTCTAGGGCCATGCCAACTTTCTGAGATTTTGGTGGATAGTATATGTTAAATTCCTAGAAAATACTGGCACAACATATATCGTTTTACTGAAACTTGACAGGTAATAATAAGGTCAACAGAATTTCAGACTGGTCTAATTTGAGGACATTTTTTCCCCTTATATGTCAAAGAAACTGCATTTTATAGCATCTTTCATATCAACAGTTTCTCAAATGCCTCTGAAATGATGTAATAGTCAGTAGAACTATATGGTATTAATCACTGAAAACAACAGCCTAAAGACAAACTTAACAGTGAGCACATTAAATCAGCCAGTCAAAGACTAATAAAATAGAAATTAAAATGGCACAGATTATACTGAAAAGAAATTTAAAGATGATGCTTCAGGTTATACTCTGTATATGTACGTGCTGATAGTGCTGTGTCATTTTGATTCATTATTAATAGTGATTTTTCACTGTGGGTATTGAGAGGTTTCTCTGCAAGTATTTCCACACATTTTTCACTAACATCTTGTTAAGCTACCTGCCAGCTTCATGTTGGCATAGCAAGAAGTAGAAAGATTGAGCATGCTTTGTGTTACACGATGTTAATTTTTCCTTGGGAAAGACTCTTGAAATTCAAAGGTAAAGAATTTTTAAAAAATAGATCAACATTAACTCTGAGGAAAAACTGGAAAAAATTAGTCACATATCACCTACAATTTAAGGCAATACAATCACAAAGAGGGAGACCTCTCCCTTTTCTAATAAGAAACGTAGAGAAAGGGAACCCTGACATTGTAGATTGAATAAGGAAAATCTGTAGGACCAGAGTATCCAAAATGTTTTTTAAAGAAAGAAATTGAATGCTTTTTAAAAGTAATATATCAAATGAGTTAGGTAATTAAATAGATGACTTTTTATCACTGCTTTAGAAACATATTTTTTAAAAAACTTACCACTTGTTCTACTGACTCATAAATGTATTCAAAATTAAGGTCTTCAAAGATAAATCAGTTTGTTTGTTGTAAGTTTCCTATTGTTATTGTAACAAGTCACCACAAACTTATTGTCTCAAAAACAACACATATTTGTTATTATACAGTTCGGGATGTCAGAACTCCAAAATAAGTCTTATAGGGCTGGAGGCTCCAGGAAGGATCCATTCCTTCCCTCTTCCAGCTTCTGCATTCCTTGGTTCACAGCCTTCTCTTGTGTAGATGTCTCCACCTACCTCCCTTTTATGAGCATACTTATGATTATATAGGGCCTACCTGGGTAATCCAGGATAATCTCATCTCAAAACCTTTAACTTAATCAAGACTGCAAAGTCCCTTTACCAGAGAAGAATATTCACAGGTTCTGGGGATTACAATGTGGAAATATTTGGAGGCCATAATTCATCCTATCACAGGTGTCATAAGGTTGAACATATCACAGTGTTTTTCTCAGGTTTAGAAAAGAGACAGAAACTAGAAAGAAAGCACCAATTCTGCTGTATGTAAGTATCACATGTATATCTCAAATTCATAATCAGGTTTTAACTACACAGGGAAAGTAGATAACAGTATATATTACCATTAAACTCTGATTACAGGAAAAAACACATCATGAGCAGATATCATTAGAATATATTATGCTATCTAAAGCACAGTATATTTAGTAAACATTTCCAAAACAAGATATAGATCAGAAATATTTGGAAGCATGTTATCAGGTTTCAAAAAAGTGTCAATTCACATGATAAATATCACATTTACAAAATTTCACAAGAAAAATTACTATATTGAGTATAGTGTGTTTCTCTTCTGTGCATACACAGAAGAAAAACTGTTGCATGTTCTTGCTCTGCAATTATACCCATTGGTTCATTAGCAAAGAAAAGGGGAAAGTCATATTGTCTTAAAAGTCTTCTCTGAGTTGTACTTTCTGGTCTGTATTATTTATTTATTATATAATTGTTCTTAATTCACATTTCATCATGTTGATTATAATTCCTTTATATCACACATACACATCTTTCTAGAAAGAAGCACAGGGAAGAAAAGAAAGGAGAGGATAAAGCAAAGAGACACAGAAAAGCACTAAGAAAAGACATGAAGAAAAAATAAAGGAAGGAAGAGGGATAGGAAGAAGAGAAAGAAGAAAAAGAGAAGAAAGGTTGATAGATAAGCAAAGTGGAAGAGTTAATTCTATTATACTAAAGGCAGCACTAGGACTAGGTGGAAGTTATTGGAAGAAAACAATGACTCCATATGAGTACTTTTTATCAGTTAAAGATTTTCAAAAGAGAATGGACGAGCAACCTCCCCAAGTAGGGGAAGGAAGATACAGGGTCTTCAACCATGTGAGGAGGATACAGCAGTTGCCGGAGAGACAGACATTCAAGATGGCAGAGCAGTAAGACGTAGATATCACCTTCCTCCCCACAAATACATCAGAAATACATCTACATGTGGAACAACTCCTACAGAACACCTACTGAACACTGGCAGAAGACCTCAGACTTCCCAAAAGATTTTCTTTTTTTCCTTTTTCTCTTTTTGTGAGTGTGAATGTTATGTTTCTTTGTGTGATTTTGTCTGTATAGCTTTGTTTTTGCCATTTGTCCCAGGGTTCTGTCTGGCCGTTTTGTTTGTTTGTTTGTTTGTTTAGTACAGTTTTTAGTGTTTGTTATCATTGGTGGATTAGTTTTTTGCTTTGGCTGCTATCTTTTTCTTTTCTTATTTTTCATTTTTAATAATTTTTTTTATTTTTTATTTTAATAACTTTTATTTTATTTATTTCTTTTTTTCTCCTTTTCTTTTGAGCCATGTGGCTAACAGGGTCTTCATGCTCCAGCTGGGTGTCACACCTGTGACTCTAAGGTGGTAAAGCCAAGTTCAGGAAATTGGTCCACCAGAGACCTCCCAGCTCCACGTAATATCAAATGGCAAAAACTCTCCCAGATATCTCGATCTTAATGCTAAGACACAGCTCCACTCAAATGACCAGCAAGTTACAGTGCAGGACACCCTATGCCAAACAACTAGCAAGACAGGAATACAACCCCACCCATTAGCAGAGAGGCTGCCTAAAATCATAATAAGGTCACAGATACCCCAAAAAACACCACCGGACACGGTCCTGCCCAACAGAAAGACAATATCCAGCATCATCCACCAGAACACAGGCACCAGTCCCCTCCACCAGGAAGGCGGTACAACCCACTGAACCAACCTTAGCCACTGGGGGCAGACACCAAAAACAACAGAAACTGTGAACCTGTGAAAAGGAGACGCCAAACACAGTAAGTGAAGCAAAATGAGAAGAAAGAGAAACACAGAGCAGGTGAAGGAGCAACATAAAAACCCACCAGACCAAACAAATGAAGAGGAAATAGGCAGACTACCTGAAAAAGAATTCAGAGAAATGATAGTAAAGATGATCCAAAATCATGGAAATAGAATGGAGAATATACAAGAAAGGTTTAACAAGGACCTAGAAGACCTAAAGAGTAAACAAACAATGATGAACAACACAATAAATGAAATTAAAAATTCTCTAGAAGGAATCAATAGCAGAATAACTGAGGCAGAAGAACAGATAAGTGACCTGGAAGATAAAATAGTGGAAATAACTACCACAAAGCAGAATAAAGAAAAAAGAATGAAAAGACTTGAGGACAGTCTCAGAGACCTCTGGGGCAATATTAAATGCACCAACATTCAAATTATAGAGGTCCAAGAAGAAGAAGAGAAAAAGAAAGGGACTGAGAAAATATTTGAAGAGATTATAGTTGAAAACTTCCCTAATATGGGAAAGGTAATAGTCATTCAAGTCCAGGAAGCACAGAGCAGTCCCATATAGGATAAATTCAAGGAAAAACACACCAAGACACATATTAATCAAACTATCAAAAATTAAATACAAAGAAAATATATTAAAAGCAGCAAGGGAAAAACAAAAAATAACACACAAAGGAATCCCCATAAGGTTATCAGCTGATTTTTAAGTGGACACTCTGCAGGCCAGAAGGGAGTGGCAGGATATACTTAAAGTAATGAAAGGGAAAAACCTACAACCAAGATTACTCTACCCAGCAAGGATCTCATTAAGGTTTGATGAAGAAATTAAAACCTTTAAAGATAAGCAAAGGTAAGAGAATTCAGCACCAACAAACAAGCTTTACAACCAATGCTAAAGGAACTTCTCTAGGCAGTAAACACAAGAGGAGGAAAACACCTACAGTAACAAACCCAGAATAATTAAGAAAATGGTAATAGGAACATACAATACATACAATAACTACCTTAAATGTAAATGGATTAAATGCTCCAAACAAAAGACATAGACTGACTGAATGGATACAAAAAACAAGACCCATATATAGGCTGTCTACAAGAGACCCACTTCAGACTTAGGGACACATACAGACTGAAAGTGAGGGGATGGAAAAAGATATTCCATGCAAATGGAAATCAAAAGAAAGCTGGAGTAGCAATTCTCATATCAGACAAAATAGACTTTAATATAAAGACTATTACAAGAGACAAAGAAGGACACTACATAATGATCAAGAGATCGAGAAGATATAACAGTTGTAAATATTTATGCACTCAAATTAGGAGCACCTCAATACATAAGGCAAATACTAACAGCCATAAAAGGGGAAATCGACAGTAACACAATCATAGTAGGGGATTTTAACACCCCACTTTCACCAATGGACAGATCATCCAAAATGAAAATAAATAAGGAAACACAAGCTTTAAATGATACATTAAACAAGATGGACTTAATTGATATTTACAGGACATTCCATCCAAAAACAACAGAATACACATTTTTCTCAAGTGCTCATGGAACATTCTCCAGGATAGATCATATCTTGGGTCACAAATCAAGCCCTGGTAAATTTAAGAAAATTGAAATTGCATCAAGTATCTTTTCTGACCACTATGAGACTAGATATCAGTTACAGGAAAAAAGCTGTAAAAAATACAACCACATGGAGGCTAAACAATACACTACTAAATAACCAAGAGATCACTGAAGAAATCAAAGAGGAAATAAAAAAACACCTAGAAACAAATGAGAATGGAAACACGATGACCCAAAACGTATGGGATGCAGCAAAAGCAGTTCTAAGAGGGAGGTTTATACCAATAGAATCCTACATCAAGAAACAAGAAACAACTCAAATAAACAACCTAACCTTACACCTAAAGCAATTAGAAAAAGAAGAACAAAAACCCCCAAAGTTAACAGAAGGAAAGATATCATAAGTATCAGATCAGAAAGAAATAAAAAAGAAATGAAGGGAACAAATGCAAAGATCAATAAAATAAAAGCTGGTTTTCTGAGAAGATAAACAAATTGATTAACCATTAGGCAGACTCATCAAGAAAAAAAGGGAGAAGACTCAGATCAATAGAATTAGAAATGAAAAAGAAGTGACAACTGACACTGCAGAAGTACAAAGGATCATGAGAGATTACGACAAGCAACTCTATGCCAATAAAATGGACAACCTGGAAGAAATGGACAAATTCTTAGAAATGCACAACCTTCCGAGACTAAACCAGCAAGAAATAGAAAATATAAACAGAACAATAACAAGCACTGAAATTGAAACTGTGATTAAAAATCTTCCAGCAAACAAAACCCCAGGACCAGATGGCTTCACAGGCGAATTCTATCAAACATTTAGAGAAGAGCTAACTCCCATCCTTCTCAAACTCTTCCAAAATATAGCAGAGGGAAGAACATTCCCAAACTCATTCTATGAGGCCACCATCACTCTGATACCAAAACCAGGCAAAGATGTCACAAAGAAAGAAAACTACAGGCCAATATCACTGATGAACATAGATGCAAAACTCCTCAGCAAAATACTAGCAAACAGAATCCAACAGCATATTAAAAGGATCATACACCATGATCAAGTGGGGTTTATCCCAAGAATGCAAGGATTCTTCAGTGTATGCAAATCAATCAATGTGGTACACCGTATTAACAAATTGAAGGAGAAAAACCATTTGATGCCCTCAATAGATGCAGAAAAAGCTTTCAACAAAATTCAACACCCATTTATGATAAAAACCCTCCAGAGTGTAGGCATAGAGGGAACTTACCTCAACATAATGAAGGCCATATATGACAAACCCACAGCCATCGTTCTCAATGGTGAAAAACTGAAACCATTTCCTCTAAGATCAGGAACAAGACAAGGCTGTCCACTCTCACCACTCTTATTCAACATAGTTTTGGAAGTTTTAGCCCCAGCAATCACAGAAGAAAAAGTAATAAAAGGAATCCAAATCAGAAAATAAGAAATCTGTCACTGTTTGCAGATGACATGATACTATACATAGAGAGTCCTAAAGATGCTACGGGAAAACTACTAGAGCTAATCAATGAATTTGGTAAAGTAGCAGGATACAAAATTAATGCACAGAAATCTCTTGCATTCCTATACACTAATGGTGAAAAATCTGAAAGAGAAATTAAGGAAACACTTCCATTTACCACTGCAACAAAAAGAATAAAATAACTAGGAATAAATATACCTAAGGAGACAAAAGACCTGTATGCAGAAATCTATAAGACACTGATGAAAGAAATTAAAGATGATACAAATAGATGGAGAGATATACCATGTTCTTGGATTGGAAGAATAAACACTGTGAACATGACTATACTACCCAATGCAATCTACAGATTCAATGCAATCCCTATCAAACTACCACTGGCATTCTTCATAGAAGTAGAACAAAAATTTTCACAATTAGTATAAAAACACAAAAGACTCTGAATAGCCAAAGGAATCTTGAGAAAGAAAAGTGGAGTTGGAGGAATCAGGCTCCATGATTTCAGACTATACTGCAGAGCTACAGTAATCAAGACAGTATGGTACTGGCACAAAAACAGAAATATAGATCATTTGATCAGGAAGGAAAGTCCAGAGATAAACCCACACACACATGGTCATCTTTTTTTTTATAAAGGAGGCAAGAATATGCAATGGAGAATAGACAGCCTCTTCAATAAGTGGTGCTGGGGAAACTGGACAGCTACATGTAAAAGAATGAAATTAGAACACTCCCTAACACCATACACAAAAATAAACTCAAAATGGATTAAAGACCTAAATGTAAGGCCAGACACTATCAAACTCTTAGAGGAAAACATAGGCAGAAGACTCTATGACATAAATCACAGCAAGATCCTTTTTGACCCACCTCCTAGAGAAATGGAAATAAAAACACAAATAAGCAAATCGGACCTAATGAAACTTAAAAGGTTTTGCACAGCAAATGATACCATAAACAAGATGAAGGACAACCCTCAGAATGGGAGAAAATATTTGCAAATGAAGCAACTGACAAAGGATTAATCTCCAAAATTTACAAGCTGCTCATGCAGCTCAATATCAAAGAAACAAGCAACCCAATCCAAAAATGGGCAGAAGACCTAAATAGACATTTCTCCAAAGAGTATATACAGATTGCCAACAAATACATGAAAGGATGCTCAACATCACTGATCATTAGAGTAATGCATATCAAAACTACAGTGAGGTATCACCTCACACCAGTCACAATGGCCTTTATAAAAAATCTACAAACAATAAATGCTGGAGGGGGTGTGGAGAAAAGGGAACCTACCTGCACTGTTTGTGGGAATGTAAATTGATACAGCCGCTATGGAGAACAGTATGGAGGTTCCTTAAAAAAACTAAAAATAGAACTACCATATGACCGAGCAATCCCACTACTGGGCATATACCCTGAGAAAACCATAATTCAAAAAGAGTCATGTACCACAATGTTCATTGCAGCTCTATTTACAATAGCTAAGACATGGAAGCAACCTCAGTGTCCATCAACAGATGAATGGATAAAGAAGATGTGGCACACATATACAGTGGAATATTACTCAGCCATAAAAAGAAATGACATTGAGTTATTTATAGAGCGGTGGATGGGACCTAGAGTCTGGCATACAGAGTGAAGTAAGTCAGAAAGAGAAATAGCATATGCTAACATATATATATGGAATCTAAAAAAAAAAAAGTGGTTCTGAAGAACCTAGGGGTAGGATAGGAATAAAGACGCAGACGTAGAGAGTGGACTTGAGGACATGGGGAGGGGGAAGGGTAAGCTGGGTCCAAGTGAGAGAGTGGCATGGACATATATACACTACCAAATGTAAAATAGATGGCTGTTGGGGAGCAGCCACATAGCACAGGGAGATCAGCTTTGTGCTCTGTGACCACCTAGAGGGGTGGGATAGGGAGGGTGGGTAGGGAGTTGCAAGAAGGAGGATATATGGAGATATATGTATATGTATAGCTGATACACTTTGTTATAAAGCGGAAACTAACACACCATTGTAAAGCAATTATACTCCAATAAAGACGTTAAAAAAATAGAATAGATAGCTTTGTGAAGAAGTATACTCTTGAGTGCAACTGCTGAATTAAGACGTGGATACTCAGCTATCAGTGGTGCATTGAAGGGTTTTCTGCATTACTGAAAAGAAATGTATTAAATGGCTTGTAAGATCTGTCCTAATATTACGATTCTGTTACTTAGCATTCACTATTAAGATTTTCATTGTCACAAACACACGTGCATAAGAGTGTGTGCTCACTCGCTCTCACTCTCTCTCACCTTCCCCCAATTTCTCTGTTTCTCATCTAAACACACACAACCTCATCCACACAGGCTATCCCAATTTATAAGCCTTCATATGCCCACTATGCTTAGTAGATGACTGAGAATTAGCAACATTTGATAGATCTTTAGGAAAACACATTATCTCATGACCCATGGCATAAGTCTTGATTACGTGCTCAAAATAAGACGTATTTGTGATAATCCACAGTGTGATTTTGAACTGTAGTTTTAGTGTTTGATATTTTAAATTTTCAAGAAATAACCTTGACATTTTTTGAGTTAATGTCAAAATTGGCCTTCACATCTTGTCATTAAACAATTGCTCACTTCTCTGAACCTCAGTGTCCTCATCTTTAAAGTGGAGACAGTCTCCTTCCCATAGATTTATGAGAATGAAATAAGATAACATACATGGTATAAAGTAAATGTTTAATAAAAATTGATTAACTCTTAATTAGGAGCAAAATAATTAACTAACTAGAACAATTCACTGTTTCTTCAGATATCTCCATGTAAGCATAAGAAAACAAAGCTTTTCTAAGTGTGAATAAGATCTCTTTTGCTAACTAAATCTACTTCCTACTTTTACTTTCAATTTTTGTTACACAGTTTTTGGTAAACTATTTGGATTCAGAAAATGTAGTAATCAAAATGGTTTGTATTAAAACCATTTTCAAAAATGTGGTAATCTGTTCAACAATCATTTATGTTGAAGGTCAAAGCTAAGATTTTTGAAAGTTTAAGAAAGGATGTATATCAGAAGTACAATTCTGCTGAAGGCTATACTGAACACGTAATTCTTACTCAGGAAACATTGCTTGAGTCTTCAGGTCTTTCAGTTAGCTTCTGATCTGACAAACTCCAGAAGATATTATTTCCCTGACTATTTCTCTCCTTCTGTGACTTTTTAGAATCAGAAGTAAAGATCAATTAGTTGCCCTTTTGTGTCCTAAAATCAGTTTTTCTCATGTGGAGGAATAAACGTATTTTCTGCGTTATATCAGTTGGCGCTACAGTGTTGTCACAATATGCCAAATTCAGATGCTATGTAAACTTGAATTATTAAGACAAATTCATTAAATATATTCAAAACAAATGCTTTAGCTTTCATGCATTGAAACCTTATTTTAAAATGAAATTCTGTATAGTGTTGTTCTTCTCTGAAAATATAAAATGCAGCATTTGGGTTTTATTGGCCTATTAATTGTTTCCCACATCCTCTGCTTTCAAACTCATTAAGTGTTTAAAATGCATGCTTAGTGTATATTGATACAGCTTTTTTCAAAACCAAGATGGTAATAATAGTATGACACAAAATCCAAATTATATAAAGCAATTTTCTCTATAAAATAATTTAACAATATCAAAATTTATGCATAAAAATTTGTGCATAAAATGTCAGAACTCTAACAGGACAATATTGGAAACTTCAACATCGAACATTAGAGGAGTGACTTGATAAAGTATCAACATAATTGAATATTTTAGCCATTGAAGTAAAAATTATAGAAACTATATTAAAGTATGGAATAGGGATAAGAATATATGGTTTAAAATAGAATTATCTAGAATTAGGTATATTTAACAACTATGTAAAACGTGGATGTTTACATATGAAAGGAATGTGCAAAAGTGAAGAAATTTTAGGATTTACATAGATCTTAGACCCTGAAGTCCATGTGTAAGTGAAGATTCTATGTAGTTAGGGAATAGATTCTTTACTTCTCTTTTATAAAAATAGAAGAGGATTCATATAATTTAGGTGATGTGTCTGTACAATTAATTAACCATTGGACAAATGGAAATAGAAAAGATAGTACCTAGATTTTAACCAGTAGTCATTCTAAAATGCTACTGGCCTAACTGAATTTCTTATAAGTTTTGCAAGGATTATATCATTTGTCCTTGAGTGCTAAATCATTATGAGGCAAAATGTATTAACACTGGTAATAGTGCTTTGTGATACTGTACATTAAACTGAAAAATAAACTATAAGATTGTATACATGAAAAGGACATTTTCAAAAGTTGTAAGAAACTGATATTCTTTAATCAACTTCTTATTTGTTTTATTCACTTTAAAGTTATAATTTTTCCATAAAGCACCATTTAATACATTATTATACTATAATTCAAGAACATTAATGCATTTTTCAACAGGGATAAATTTATTAATGGTAATTTATTAGCAGTGAATATGACTCAATTTAAATAGTGAATTATCAGAACACTTTCTTATTTACCATATTACCCATTTCTATTTTAGCTTATGGCACAAACTTCTATTTCTTATAAATTTCTATAATTATCGTGCATTTTAAGAATATATCTTAATCCAGCAATATTGCTGTCACTGAACAGCTGAAAAGAGTTTTAAATGTACTTTCTAAAGTACTCAATTCCTTAGG
The DNA here is from genome assembly GCF_025265405.1 of Mesoplodon densirostris. Classification (NCBI taxonomy): domain Eukaryota; kingdom Metazoa; phylum Chordata; class Mammalia; order Artiodactyla; family Ziphiidae; genus Mesoplodon; species Mesoplodon densirostris. The sequence goes on from NC_082665.1 coordinate 45,871,247, forward strand.
GGAACCAAACTTGTCATTCTCACAAATTTAAGAAAGTACTGAATAGTTTATCCTTAAGATACAAAGGCAACATTGGGAAGTAAATTACCACATTTAATACTTGAGTCTTATAAATTTAAAGAATTTTCATCTTGACCATAGAGAATCAATTTTTTCAAATCCTATTTTCAAATGCAATTGGTACATTTGAATGGATTTCTGAAAATGAACGGGAAAGATATCATGAGTTCATAATGAAACTTCTAATTCGAGTTTACTAGTATAGGGTTTTTACTTACCTTCATTGGTCTGGTATCTGTATCTCCTTTTTCCCATAGGAAAAAAAAATCTTAGTTCTCAATAACACCAACAAAATTACTCATTTGATTTATCCCTCAATACACACACACACACACACGCACACACACACACATTCAGAATTACAATACCAGTAGTACCATTAACAATATCATTACTAAAAACAGTTTAATAATTTTTGCAGTTTTTTTTAGTACTTAAAATATGTTCTATTGGTATGTATGTTAAGTTACTGTGTTTTAATGTCATTTTAAGTAGTTCCTCTTGAAGGCTATACTTTCAACTCAATACACAGGTTTCTTTCTACTGATTTTTTGAGATTGCTCTTTTAAACGTTAATTTGTTTTTTAATTATTTAAAATATTTACAGGGTTCCAAAGTAAATCTTCAGGGGAAGATATATTCAGAGATGTTTTGCTTCTTACCCTGTAGTGTCCATCCTATTGCCTCCCACCCTCTAAGGGTAACCATTATTATTCGTTTTTATTCTAGGTTTATCCTTACATTGTTTTTTATACATTTTTCTCCATCTCACTTTCTTCACTTAAAAATATATCCTGAAATAACTCCATTCTAGTATTTATATATGGTCACAATTCCTTTTTACAATTTCATAATTCTCTGGTGGATGTAGCATAGTTTTTTCAATCAGTCCCTTATTGATGGGCATTTAAATTGTTTCCAGTCTTTACAAATAAATCTCAGTGAGTAGTCTTATAAATATGTCACTTTGTATTTCTGCAGTGTTTCTTTCAGATAGAGTCCCAAAAGCCAAAGCGTAAATGAATATACAATTTGCCTTAAATTGTTAAATTTCCCTTTATAAGGATTGTGCCATTTTGCCTTTACACCAACAATGTATTAAAGTGCTTTTCCCTATAGCCTAGCCAACAGAGCCTGGTGTCAAATTTTTGGATTTTTTGCCAATCTAATAGATAAGAAATGGTATCTCAGTTTATTTAATTTGCATTTTTTAAGAGTGAGTTTTAACTTCTATGTAAAAAACTCTATGTAAAAAATAAGTAATTAGAATATTTAAAAATGAGAAGTATTTTGTTAGATAAAAGAACCTGCAGTATATGCATTCTAGTTAAATTTTGAAGTTTAACACAAGATTACTTTAGGTTAGGATTGGATTGTTAAAACAATGTTATATAGAAAAAGGAGATAGACATGATTGTGAAAATGAACTTCAGAAATTAAATATTTCAGTTTTATTCAAATATCATAGAAACCATGCAAAAGAAATAATCCTCACATTGATAAGCAAAAATTTACTGTAGTTCAGAGGTTTGTGATATAAACTTCTATAAAGTACTAAGACTTTATAAAGTACCAAGTCTTGAAGGAAAGTCTATAAATGATCTTGTAATTGCAGAGGATTTTCTATAGCAGACTTAGATTTGATTAAATATAGAAGTCAAGTCTATTGTACTTCAAGTTGTAGCCCAAAACCAAAGCCAGTTTAAGAAAAATTGTTGTCCTACAGCAAAACCAGAGATGGTGAGTTCTGGTCCTTATTCGTGGACTGAGTCTTTCCTATGTTCCTTAATAATGTTTCTAAATATATATTTTATTTGGATTGAATAAAGGAGATCCTGTCATATTACTCTGACATCAATAACTAATGTCCACTTCAGCAAGAATTGTGTTTTCCTTAGAAGACAAAATATTAAAGAAAGGATTATGGAGAATGATTCCTGCCAATTAATTCTCAGTTATTTTCTTTCCTTTCAGCACCTTCCCTGATAGGTATGGTAAGGAAGGACTGGGCATCCCAAAATAGCATTGCCATATCATGGCAAGCACCTGCTTTTTCCAATGGACCCATACTGGACTACGAGATCAAGTACTATGAGAAAGTAGGTCTTATTTGGAGCTTCCTAAAACTCTACATATACATATATATGCATATATGTATATACTAAACATGTTATTATACAATATTATTTTACTTTAAAACCTATTCTTTTTCGGCCTAACATCATACCTACTATGTCTTTGAGTACTCTCCAATATACTATTGTGCTTATAATTTCTTAATTAATTTGTCTTGTTTTATGTCAGATTAAAGTAGAAGACACAAGATGTTCATCTCTACCTTCACTTACTCTAGGGAGTTTTACAATAGAGTAAGAAGTTGTAACTACTTCAACTTACAGTTTAATTGACACAACATTGTTTCTAAAACTCACTTGGGAAGAAATAGTAAAATGGAATTACCATAATCTAAAGCAATTTCGTGTAGGCCATATCTTTTGCCAATGAGTTTAAAGTTAAAGTCCACTAAAATTTGGAAAGTATGATTTAAGTTTTAAATGGAAATAGCTGATGAATTAAAATTTTTCCTTACATTCAGGTCAGCTGATTTATTTTATAAGTTAGCAAGATAAATATGGTTAATAAATCAACTTTTAACCTTAATTTCCATTTCTTTCATTTAAAATTGTTCTCAGTTACTATATTTTCCCAAATTATATACTTACTTAGTTTTATGGTATTCACATACATTCTTTCTTTATGCTTTTCCCTCCATCCCTCACCATTATGATATTGTCCTATAGATATTATAGCAGAACATATAGTCAGTTCTGATAATATGTCCTATTGGGCTGATACTACCCTGGAATATTGATAAAGTGAGCATTACATTTTAAAAATTATAATGTAAGGGCTTCCCTGGTGGCGCAGTGGTTGAGAGTCCGCCTGCCGATGCAGGGGACACAGGTTCGTGCCCTGGTCTGGGAGGATCCCACATGCCGCGGAGCGGCTGGGCCCATGAGCCATGGCCACTGAGCCTGCGCGTCTGGAGCCTGTGCTCCACAACGGGAGAGGCCACAACAGTGAGAGGCCCGTGTACCGCAAAAAAAAAAAAAAAAAAAAAATTATAATGTAAAAATTATATATAATTCCCAGTGGTATATTAAAATAAGAAAGAACTTGTGTTTCTGTAACTTACTAGAAGCAAAGGAACATCACAAATAAATTTAGTTTTCCTATGGAGAAACGTAGGGCAAGAAGAGAAGTAGAAGTCTTTATTTTTCTATTCTGCTGCTTCTGAGCAAATGTAAGTTTGAAAAGGGGAGAAGTAACTCAGTAGCATGGCTGTATCTAGTAATTTCAGAATTACGTAGTCAATGAAAACTATCATTATTATTAACTGACATGGATAAATCCGTAGTCTAAGAAAGGAGGAATTGACTCAGTTTAATTGGCTTATAGATTCTGCAGATTGGTCTAGCCAGCATGTGCTAAGAAATCCTGTTGGGCTATTCTTTCAAATGTTACAACCCATAGCATCCTGTCACAAAAATATACGTATTTTCCATCCACTCATTTAAATATATCTTCATGTACTCAAAAATTCAGAGTATTTAAAAAGCAATGCACACATATTTTTAAGCAACTTTTCAGAATAAAAATATTTCTCTGTGTTTTATAAAGGTTATATTTCATACACAGAAAATCACTGCTATTCTATTGTCATTTTTACTTCATATGTTTGAAGATGAAAATAACTTGCAATATTTCCAATTAAAGAAAAACTACACTGATTCCATAAAAAGAGAACCACATTCATCCAGTCAAATCTTTATAAATTAATAATATTCTGAAAGATGGTCATTGACATAATATCCATGTTTGAATGCTAGAATAAATAATGTTATGAAGGAATTTATTTTGTAAGAAAATGGCAGTGATCCAGTGCTAATGGATTAAACATGGAGTTGGAAGCAAAGGATTCCTAATTCATGTACTGACTCTGACTCTCATTATGCTTGTGGTCAGGAAAAAGTCTATTAATCTCCCTATGTCTCAGACTTCACATTTATAAAATGGAAATAAAGATATCAACTTGTCTGGTGGAGAGTAGAGATTAATTATGAACAGACCTGAAGATGAAGAGTGTATGAAGTCAGTATTAAATATCATTTAAGAGAGCATTAGGGTAATATTTGGCATATTATATAGTACAATATAGAATCAGAGCACAATAGCATGGGAATTATGCAAAACTAAATAAAAATTATATCTGCATACATAAATACATAATGTGTAGGCAATCAATCAAGATGTTAGAATATCAAACCTCTCAGAGAAAGCATAAAATGACTGACAGCATTAAAACTTCTCCCAACTATGACTTCAGATTCTTACTGTACCTTTTATATATCTATATCTATAACGTGGTTTCTCCTCTCAAGAATTATTTTTATAAAGCTTATAACTAGGGCAACCTACAGTAGGACTCTTAGTTAAAAGTGCTAATTTCTTTATTAGGAATCTAAATATAGTTCAGTAGGAAAAGCAAAATACAAAGCAGTACATGTACAAATGATCCTATTTGGGGAACACAAATATTCCCCCATCTATGTATATTTTTGTGTGGTTATATTAACATACAGAATATGGAATGGAAGTATGCTGTGTTAGGGGTTACCTATTGGGTTAGAATGGGATGAGGGGTGGAAGTACATAGATGGAGTTAAGAGAGAGAGCAAGGTAGCAAATATAGATAAATATGGATGGATGGATGGATGGATAGATCCTAAATAGCTTTGGTAGCTGTCCTAGATCAAGTTGCCGAAAGGCAGACCCTGAGATGGGAATTTGTGTGTAAGTGATTAATGATGAACGCTCCCAGGAGAACTGGTAAGACAGTGGGGAGGCAGGACTATGAAGGAAGATGCAAATCAAACTCAGAGTGAGCAGGGGAGCTCTGGAGTCTAAATTATGTCTCAGAGTTCATCGTATGGAGACAAAGAAGCTGAGCTTCCATACTCAGGCTCCAGTCAGTCACTGACCACAGGCCTGAATGGATATATACATGTGGTATTCAGGAAAAAGTCATAGGCACATCTGGTTCTCCATTGTGGCTCCAGTTGCCCAAGTTTAGGTGTCTAAAGTAGATGGCAGGTACAAGCCTTTAAATGCAAAACACTTAGAAGCTAGGGAGTGGGAGCAGGAACAGGTAAAGGTGATCCAAGTAGATCTCATGGCACACCAACTAATGACTAAGGCACCTCAATGCTCAGAGAGCTAGGAGAGAATTTTACTCCTTGATTCATTATGATATCCATAGTCTCCTCAGTCTTTAATATTGGTGCCTCAGTCTTTAATTTATGGCATTTAAACTTTACATTTCCTTTCAATCAAAGATATAGTATATTGCTAAACTTAATTAATATACAAATGATCAATATTCCTCCATTCTCTGAGGAATTCTTGCTGTTTTATTAAGTTATTGTGTTAGGATCAATATTCTGTAAATCAGGAGAGAAGTTAAGCTGCTTAGAATGTGAAGTGTCTACAAATATCTGAGGTCAAACACATACTGTTACTACCAGTGAGCTTTGCTTAGAAAAAGGCATTGGCGTAAATGTTCAAAATTTGAGTTTGGCTCAGACCTTAACTTTCTTAGGCGTGTTTTCTCATCTGTAAAATAAGGGTCCAGAAAGATAATCTCTTCCATTTTTAGCTGTTTCCAAATGCTGCTATGTTTGTGTTTGTACAGTTATATAGATATGTTATACTATCTTTCAAAGAACTTACGTATACTAAAATTAAATACATACACACATTTTAAAAAATACATCACCACAGGGAATAATCTTCACATCATAATTATATATAAAAATTAAAACCCTGCTATGATTGTCTTTTGTTTCTGTATGTGTGTGTGTGTGTGTGTGTGTGTGTATGTGTGTGATGAGAGGGCTATGGAGAAGAAAATATATTGCTTGTGCGTTATAATTAATTAGATATTCTCTATTCAGTTAATTATACTCCCCCAATTCTTGGTTACTTTTCTCTTTTCATACTCAAAAAGTGTTTTATTTTTTTAAACTCACATGAATATAGTTTGAATATGAAAAGTCACTTAAAATAATGAAGAAAGTCATGCATGTTACCAAAAAAGTTTATATTTTGTATTTACTTACTAACAATGCTTTTCTTTAAAGTAGAGCCTCCTCATAATGAGGGAACTGTTAAAAACCATGAAGACAATTTAGGTGATACACAATTTATATAAAACTTCATGAAGTGGATCGTCTCCTTTCAAGGAAGTGCCAAATGGGCCAGAAGGCAGGGAGCTTTTATAACACAAGGAATAAAAAACAAGGGAGACAAAAAGAGAAAATATCTGATTGGCTGGAGCCACACAGTCAACCTTGTTTAGGGTGAGAATGAACAAGGAAAGAAGTATATAGCCCAGAGCTGGCTTGGCATTTGGGGACTGGGTAACTGGATATACTGCGTGTTTTTTTTTAATTGAAGTATAGTTGATTTACAATGTTGGTTAATTCTGCTGTACAGCAAAGTGACTCAGTTATACATATATATACAATCTTTTTTGCATTGTTTTCTGTTATGGTTTATCCCAAGACATTTAATATAGTTCCCTGTGCTTTACAGTAGGACCTTGTTGTCCATCCATTCTATATGTAGTAGTTTGCATCTACTAACCCCAAACTCCCAGTCCATCCCTCCCCCACCAGCCCCTCTTGGCAACCACAAATCTGTTCTCTATGTCTGTGAGTCTGTTTCTGCTTCATAGATAGCAGAAATATGACATTTGTGTCATATTTTAGATTCCATATGTAAGTGACATCATATGGTATTTGTCTTTCTCCTTCTGACTTACTTCACTTAGTATGATAATCTCTAGTTGCATCCATGTTGCTACAAATAGCATTATTTCGTTCTTTTTATGGCTAAGTAATATTCCATTGTATATATGTACCACATCTTCTTTATCCATTCATTTGTCAATGGACATTTAGATTGTTTCCATGTTTTGGCTATTGTGAATAGTGCTGCTATGAACATAGGGGTGCATGTATCTTTTTGAATTATAGTTTTCTCTGGATATATGCCCAGGAGTGGGATTGCTGGATCACATGGTAATTCTATTTTTAGTTTTCTGAGGAGCCTCCATACTGATTTCCATAGTGGCTGCACCAACTTCCATTCCCACCAACAGTGTAGGAGGGTTCCGTTTTTCCACACCCTCTCCAACATTTGTTATTTGTAGACTTTTTAATGATGGCCATTCTGACTGGTGTGAGGTGGTGCCTCATTGTAGTTTTGATCTGCATTTCTCTAATAATTAGTGATGTTGAGCAGCTTTTCATGTGCTTCTTGGCCATCTGTGGATATACTGAGTTTTTGATCCAGCAGAGCTTTTACAGAGACACAAAATTATCAGTTTTGGTTTGCTGACTTGGCACTCCAGATGGGAGCAGTTCCATCTTGGACTTAGAAAGTTATTTCAATAAGTCAATAAGACATCATCTGTCCCCAACCCCTCAGTCTCCACCTTCGACGTGTTGCGGACCCTCCTGCAGTCACTAAATATCAAAACTCTCATTGAACATCAAATACACCATTCCCTTAGCTCTGCTCCTACCTCCTTTCTTTACCCTTTGTTTTCACATTTTAAATTTTTCTTCTCCTTTGTTTCTCTGCCCATAGTACTTTTCTTTCTCTTGCTTCTTTGTTCTTTTATTATATTTATCAAAGACAGTCTTGATTAGAGTCATTTATGTGTGTATCTGACTCCCTCACTAGTTTGGAAGGCCCTGAATAAAGGAGATCATTTCTTGTTTGTCTTTGTCACCCAACCTTGAGTCAGTGCCTAACACCACTGTTTGCTTTCAGTCAAATTCTAAAGAAAGTAATAAAATCCTCTCTTTGTTCAGAACTAATTCAGAGGAAATTGAAACAACTTACAAACCACTGTGAAATTACCCTTAACAATTAAGAAAAAAAGAAAGCAAGCCCCGAGAACTTCCTCTTTCTACCTGTTCATAAGAAGGACACACACTGATATCCATCAGCTGAGACAATGCTCTGTTAATAAATAGAATGTAAGCACACGAGGGCAGGGATTTCTTTTGTCCACGTTCATATCCTTAGCACTCAGAAAGGCACATAGCTCATAATTCATAGGCAACGATAGTTGGCCAATTATATGCCAGATACTTTTAAAAGTGTTTTTTATGTATTAAGCAATTCAATTCCAATAACAATGCTTTGTAATAAGTACCATTACCCTTCCCATTTTACAGATGAAGAAACTAAAGTACAAGAAACCTAAGTAACTTCACCAAAATAACCCAGGCAATAAGTGGTTGTTAACACCTACTTGCATCACAATTGGATGTCTCAGAAAAGTCAGTGCTTTCTGCTGATGCTGATTTTCTAGGTTCCCTTCATTACTCTCTGCTGCCCATTTTGCATCTATAAAATGGCAGCAATAAATTATACCTACCTCACCAGGGTGTTGTACAGCTCCACTAATTACCAACTGGTAGCTCATTTTGCAAACGTGAATCCTCCATAATAGTTCATTATTCTTACATCCAATATTTAAAGACCTGTGAATGGTAAAGTCTTTTCCTTACAGTTCTCTCATTAATTTTTTTTTACCAGTCAGCAGTTTTTAGATTTTGCTTAAGAAATTTCATCATAAGAAAGGAAACATTTCTTATATACATATGGTCAATAATTATAAAATTCTGAATTTGTTTAACTTGCCATTGTTTCACCTACTCTACCAATTATAGAATTGAGCATCTACGAGGTTTATATAAAAGATGTAATTTCATGTCATGAAAACACTGTATTGTTTTTTTAAAAAAAAAGGTGAAGAGATTTGTGGGAAGCTTTTCATTACGGGAAATATTTTCATCACTCAGGGATGATTTAAAGTAGTCTCTTTCGATAGGATGTTGAATCATTGGTATCTTTTGTAAAAGTCTCATACTTCTCAACAACAAACTTTGCACAATAAGTCTCTTTTTTCTTTCTCTCCCCTCTTATTCTACCTTCTCAGGGTAGTTTTTCCCCCAAGATAACAATTCAATAAATACTACTTTTTTCCTAAAATATATAAGCAGTAAATCTGCATCTTTATTTGATTAAAAATATATGAAGTGCCCGCCCCTACATCCGGGGCCTACGCGCGGGGGTCACGTGGCTCTTTACTTTCTGTCTCTGGCCGGCTGGGCGCGAGCTACTGCTGGGGAGGCGCGTGGAGCCTCGCGCTGCTTCCCCTTCGTCTCCTCTCCTGGCCGGGGCCCCGAAGGAGTTCGCTGACGACGGGTGAGCTGAGCCTGCCGCCAAGATGCCGCCCTATTTCCAGAGGCCAGAAAATGCCCTCAAACACGCCAACGAATTTCTTGAAGTTGGCAAAAAGCAGCCTGCTTTGGACGTTCTTTACAATGTTATGAAAAGTAAGAAGCATAGAACATGGCAAAAGATACACGAGCCAATTATGTTGAAATACTTGGAACTTTGTGTGGATCTTCAAAAGAGCCACTTGGCTAAAGAAGGCTTATATCAGTATAAGAACATTTGTCAACAGGTGAACATCAAATCTCTAGAGGATGTTGTTAGGGCATACTTGAAATTGGCAGAGGAGAAAACTGAAGCTGCTAAAGAAGAATCCCAGCAGATGGTCTTAGACATAGAAGATCTGGATAATAGTCAAACTCCTGAGAGTGTTCTCCTAAGTGCTGTTAAGTGGTGAAGACACTCAGGATCGTACTGACAGATTACTTTTAACTCCATGGGTTAAATTCCTGTGGGAATCATACAGTGTTTGGACCTTCTTCGAAACAATTCTAGAGTAGAGTGTCTCTACCATGATATTGCCCAACAAGCTTTCAAATTCTGCCTCCAATATACCCGTAAGGCTGAATTCCGTAAGCTGTGTGACAATTTGAGAATGCACTTGTCTCAGATTCAATGCCACCATAACCAAAGTACAGCAATCAATCTTAATAATCAGAGAGCCAGTCCATGCATTTGGAAACCAGGCTTGTTCAGTTGGACAGTGCTATCAGCATGGAATTGTGGCAGGAAGCATTCAAAGCTGTGGAAGATATTCATGGGCTATTCTCCTTGTCTAAAAAACCGCCCAAACCTCAGTTGATGGCAAATTATTATAACAAAGTCTCAACTGTGTTTTGGAAATCTGGAAATGCTCTTTTTCATGCATCTACACTCCATCATCTTTATCATTTATCTAGAGAAATGAGAAAGAATCTTACACAGGAAAAGATGCAAAGAATGTCTACTAGAGTCCTTTTGGCCACTCTTTCCATCCCCATTACCCCTGAGTGTACTGATATTGCTCGACTTCTGGATATGGACGGCATTATAGTTGAAAAACAGCATCGCCTTGCAACACTGCTAGGCCTGCAAGCCCCACCAACGCGAATTGGCCTTATTAACGGTATGGTTGGTATAAGTTTTAGCATTCTTATGGCTTTGAACAGAAAGCTATATGGTCAGGTTTTATAATTTATGATTATTAAATGCTGGGAATTCTGATGCATGGACAAGTTTGAGAACCACTGGTGTAAGTCAACAATGTGTTCAGTTGAGGTGTTTTGTCTTGAGTGAGCAGGGGTTAAATTTGATGTAGCAGACAAGACTTGGACTGGCTTCGAGGAATAATATGGGCCACTTGGTAAAAGAAGTGCTGATGGGCAAGAATGTTCAGGGGCTATAGAAAAAAAGCTGATAGGTGTTAGAAATATGATAATGAGGCTAGGAAAGAATGTAAGTTAGATTAGGCCCAATTCTGGACAATTAAAATGTTTCCAACTTTTTTTTCTTTTAAACTTTCATTGTATGTTACCAAGGCAGTGGTTCTTAATCAGGGCTATGCACTGAAATTTTGTGAAGTACTTTTTTAAGTGCAGATTTCTAGGTTTCACCCACTGCATTCACTAAATCAGTTTCAGAATATGGAGCCTAAGATTTTGTATCTTCACAATGTTTTACATTGGAATCTTTAATTCAGTGGAAATTTATCACATGAGTGTCTGTTACATGCCAGGCAAGTGATACTTAAATGGAATTTGCACTCTTAGAGGAGTTTAGATTTTAGAGATTCTGGTTAACAGTAATAGTCTGACTTAGTGGTTATTGTGGTACACCTCCAGCAAATTACTTTGGGACAAGAGAAAAAAGAGGGACAGGTATTAGAGAATAGGCCTTACTTTACTGGCAGTCAATTAATTTAGATAAAAATTAGGGCTTCCCTGGTGGCGCAGTGGTTGAGAGTCCGCCTGCCGATGCAGGGGACACGGGTTCGTGCCCCGATCCCGGAAGATCCCACATGCCGCGGAGCGGCTGGGCCCGCGAGCCATGGCCGCGGAGCCTGTGTGTCCGGAGCCTGTGCTCCGCAACGGGAGAGGCCACAGCAGTGAGAGGCCCGCGTACAACAACAACAACAAAAAAAAATTAACACATTTTCTATATGGCAACAGTTTTCTCTTGTAACATAGTTGTCTGTATAGTAGCAAGGCAAATTCCCTTTGTGGTCAACTTTTATAAAAAAACTTAATATCTAAAACAGTATTTCTCTGTCTTTGTATGCCTGCATGTTTTATTCTGCTTCCACTTGCAAAAATCAGCTTGTGTTTTGGAAAGTTTTTATGGGACTGAATTAAATTATAAAACAACAGCATTGTGTTTAGGAAGAGGTCTTACTAGCAAAAAATTTTTTAAATACTGAAAAATGTGCCAAACTGGAAGTATAATCCATATCTCTTGAGCCCATGTCTGTACATAGCACACCTTGATGTTAAAGATACTTATTCAGGGGTGAGTATTGGTGGGATCAGGGTCAGTAGCCAAGACATCCAGATCTGGGTCCTCATTGTACCCATAGATAAATGTTTAAGTTTATAAGAAAGGTACTGGTTGGTGCCAGATGAATAGAATAGCTAAATGTCAAGAGGCATTTTATAAAACTTGAGTTCACCATATGTACAAGGTCGAGACCTGAGTTTTGGACTCATATAACAAATTCATAATCACCAAGAGAATGATTCTAATATCTCAGGAACACACTCAAATTAATCAAGTTCATAAGAGATTGTTAGGTCAGAAAGCCAATTATTAATTTTAGAGAGAAATGTACTTTAATAGATTATGGTAGCCTATCTAGCACATTCCCTATTTGGAGGGGGTGCTAAATGGAAAATCTAGAATAATAATTTATTTATTTATTTTAAATCGAATTGTAGCTGGTTTGCAGTGTTGTGTTAATTTTTGCTGTACAGCAAAGTGATTCAGTTATACATATTTGTACATTTTTAAAATATTCTTTTCCATTATGGCCTATCTCAGGATACTGAATATAGTTCCCTGTGCTGTACAGTAGGATCTTGTTGTTTATTCTGTATGGAAGAGTTGGCATCTGCTAACCCCAAACTCCCAGTCCGTCTCTACACCCCACACCCCTGGCAGCCACCAGTCTGTGCTCTGTGGGTCTGTTTCTGTTTCATAGATAGGTTCATTTGTGTCATATTTTAGATTCCACGTATGGGTGATATCATGTGGTGTTTGTCTTTCTCTTTTTGACTTCACTTAGTATGATGGTCTCTAGTTGCATCCATGTTGCTGCAAACGGCATTATGGGTATTTTTGTGGCTGAGTGGTATTCCATTGTGTGTGTGTGTGTATTTATATTACGTCTTCTTTGTCCATTCATCTGTTGATGGAAATTTGGGTTGTTTCCGTGTCCTGGCTGTTATGGATAGTGCTGCTGTGAACATAGGGGTGATGTATCGTTTTTAATTATGGTTTTGCCCAGATATATGCCTAGGGGTGGGATTGATGGGTCATGTGGTGGTTCTAGTTTTAGTTTTCTGGGCGGCCTCCATGCTGTTCTCCATGGTGGCTGCCCCGGTTTGCATTCCCACCAGGAGAGTAGGAGGGTTCCCTTTTCTCCACACCTTCTCCAGGATTTATTTGTAGACTTTTTGATGATGGCTATAGAATAATTTCTTGATAGGAATGAAATCAGGGCTGGGGGAATTTTATTTGAATGCTTGTATCACATCTTATTCCTATAAACATACAAGGGCACTTACAAGGGAAGTATTCAAATGCTGTGGGACATCAGTCATGCACCCATTTTGCACTGGAGTTAAACCTAGAGTGCTCGAGAGTGTGGACATCCTCCTGTCTTGGAGATGGGATCTGCCAACAGTTGCTTCAGTTTGGAACCTAGTCTGTAGGGGTACGTGCTCCTGTGCTTTGGGGGTCTTGGTTTGTTGGCTGCAGTTTTTCTCTCTTTGGGTTAGCAGTTTCCAACAAGTAAAGGATAAAAGTCACATGTACTACATGTAGTTAGAGCACAGGTAAGATAGGATTTGGTTATGGGCAGTTTTGGAGTTTATAAAATTATACCACTTTTTTGTCTCCTTTGTGAGGGTGGTTTATGCAAGCAGCATCTTTATTGTGAAAGGAAGTTGAGTTCTATTCAAATATAAACTTAAAATGTATTAAACTGTAACGTTTTTTTAAAGTACAAATCATAAATGTAATTGCATAAATTCTCAAAAGATTTTTCCAGTCAACACTCTTCCATTTCCCCCAAGAATAACCACTGTCCTGATTTATAACACCACAGATTAATTTTGCCTGTTTGTATATTTTATATGAAATTTAAATTTCACATAAATGGAATAATATGTGAAATTTTTTTCCTCACCATCTGGGAGATTTAATCATGTATTGAATATAGCTGTGCTTTCTTTGACCGTTTCTGTATATTATGTGAACCTATCCCTTTTTGTCCTGAGTTTTTTTGAGTTTGTGGCTATCAGGAGTGATGCAGCTGTAATAACTTTTGTGTGATAAAGTTGTTTGTAAACTGGTATTTTACTTGTTATTGATAATAAATTAGTCGATGTTGGCCACAGACACACAAAAATATATGAAGCAAATATTGTAGAAATAATCAACTGAAAAAGAAAAAAATCCTTCTCTCCTTCCTTATACAATTGTCAATATACATTTCTTATTTTCTTCTGTTGTATTTCCTTCACTTAGGTGTTTGCCCAAAAGCGGAAGAGAATTTTCTGTTCGCTTCCACAAACGCTACTCTTACCTCTATCCACTGTTTAGGTACAGAAACATATCTCATTTATTCTCTGCATCCTCCTTCCACAATGACCATCTAATGTGTACATTTTGTAACGTAAATGTAAACTTGCATGTAAATTGAAACATGGTTTTCATATAGGAACTAAGAAAAGTGTGGTTGAAGAAAGGGCATATGGATTCCCTGGATCACAGGAGGAACTTGTTGAAATGCAGGTTCTGATTCAGTTGACTGGAGGTGGCTTAAAGGAGGTGGGATGAGGGTTTACATTTGAAACAGCTCACAGGGAAGGCTAGCACTGCCTCTCCCAGGACCACACTTGAACCTCTAAGTCTCTAGGGGCACCACTTCTCCATTACCTCACTTTAAAGGTGTGGATAGAGGGAGAATAACCACAACCCTCTAAACATACATGTGAACTTAAATATTGAACCATCTTTATAACTGGCTAGAACCTCTGTAGGTGTTACATGTCTCATGTGGTATTTGAACCTAAAATATTAATCCAAAGCAAAATGCAGTAAATAAGGGACCAAGTCAGTTTCAGATAGAATTGAGTTGTTTCTAACGGAATCAGCAAATTCCTGAGCTGCTAAATAAAAGTTTTGTGTTCTCTTTTTTCCTTTCTTTTCATAATTCTTATTTGTTGCCATGTCCACCACAGAGAAATTGGATATGAGCATTTGGTACTAATTAAAACAACATTACCTGATAAAAAATGGATGGCAAGGGAATTTACTGATACAAACACTCATTACAGAGATTTCATTGCCAATTTCCATGTTGTGTAGCAAACACCACACTATGTAGAAGCCTGTCTGGTTTAGTGAGCTCAGGGAGTCCCCACAGTGCCTGGAGCAGAGATTTTGTGGTCGCAAACCTGGGACTGGCGCCAGCACTGTATCAACAGCAGCATCTGTATGGTTTGAACATATCTGAATAGAAAGAAATAAAAAGATATCTGCACTACACCTCTAGTATAAGGTTTGCACGCATATGAAAATTGCAAATGTCTACTGACTCCTCTAGCTTCAAATTGTCTTCTGTTTCATAAGAGTCATACTACCTTTTGTTTGATTTGAAAAATGGATTTGTTTAAAATTACAGAAGCTAGATTTAGTATGTCAAAGATTTGATACATCCAAAAGAGGAAAAACTCAAATTGGTAGAACTAAGTAAATATACTTCATTTAAAACTTTAGAATATATCTAAATTTATAGACTGAAATGGAGGTTATAAGCATAGTGAGTATCAAAGTTTATGTTTTGGTTTTCAAGAATCAAACAGTACCCACTTCACTGTGTTCAAAGGGCCTGGATTCTTTTGGTGGTATGTAGTCACCAGAAGTGCAATCTTAGCCCTGATGTTGTAATACTAGCTAAGGCTGCTCATTAATCACACTTCTGCCAACTTGCTATATTTCAATCAGCTCTAAATTTCATAACATTTTAATTCAATTTCACATCCTGAAGTCATAATCAGTTGCTTTGATATTCCTGGTCAGACTTTTCTTAAATTGCTTCATCATCACTTTAATGAATTCCATGTCTTCATCTCTTTTTTGATGAGGTTAGGGTAAACTAGATTATTTTCCAATTCTGAAATTCCATGATTACATAAGCTTATTATTATTTTATTGTGTCTGGCTTTGCTATGCAAGCTGATAAGAAATTATCAAGTAAGAGTAATGAAGGAATGAGAGATTTGATTCCAATGAAAATATGAGCTATTAAAAAATTACAGGAAAGTATATAAAAATCTTAAGGGTGAAAGAGTAATTCAATTTCTTCAACAATCTGGAAATCTATATATTTACAACCAAGTTTTGCATTTCTAAGAAAAGATTAAAATATAAGGCTATTTTTAAAAGATTAATTACTATTCCTATAAATTTCTACCTCCTCTTAAAAATTATTGTTTGGAGGGAAGAAATAATACAATGGAACATACAGCTTGGAGTAGAGGTTATAGAACCCACAATACCAAATTCTAAGAGGATCACAAATGTCCCTTTAAGTAGGGCAGGTGGTGGGACAAAATACTAGAAACTATTCTAGGAAAGTGTCTAGGTTAGTGCCCACCAGAATCAGGATAGCCTCGGAGTATGCAAAATTAGCATTTTTCCATTATAGTTTCATTCCTTCAGAAAAAAATTTTTCTGGGAAATAACAAGGACACAAATTCAAACTTCCTCTAAATTTCTGATCTAGTTTGGTGAAAATCAGACAAACAAAAATCCCATAGAAAGGCACCAATTATTTGAGTGTGATATTGCCATGAATTCAGACTTCATTCAACCTTCAAAGAACTGCTCTTCCATTAATGTAAAATGTAAATATAATGTTACCACTTTAGAAAGCCAAATGTACAAGTCAGATATCTAACTTTCTATCCTAAAATGATGAAAGGGTAAATACTACTGTATAATGCCTGTAGGCAAATCTTGCCAGATTTTCTAATATAAATTTGAAGCTAAGAATTGCAACTCTGGTAGATTATGTTATCTAACCCTTAGCAAGTTTCCCCTGATCACTGGCCTTGTTAAAGTGTTGACTGAGTCATACTCCCTTGGGAGAAATGTAAGTTTTGCTCTTTCAAGTGCAGTTAAAGATACAACCATATTTTTGCTTATTCCTTAAACAATTACAATTTGGGGCTAAAAGTACAAACATAATTACCAATTCATAAAGTTACTTTTTTTTCTTCTGATACTGTACTGCTACTTTTTTCATCTTGCACTTAATGAGGAAATCTATAAACTGAACAAAGATGCATTCATTTCTTCTGAGGATTTTAAAGCCTGTAATTGTATGATAAATCACGTGACGTTATCTTGCGAGACTTCCTATAGAATACGAGGTGGCTGTTTACAGAGTGCATTGTTTAGCCCCATTTTCCTTCAGGGATTTATTAGGAAATGCTAATAGAGGAAATAAATATGGACCGTACAGAGGGTAAGGTAGAGCTAGCAACTTTTCTTAGTAGTCAGTCAGGAATTTGGTGAGGTTTCCTCCTTGGATAGTTCACTCCAATAAATACTTCTGTGAAAGGTGTGTATGTGTTTTTAAACTGCATTTTTAAGCACGGTTTTTATTAGACCCCATAGATTTCAAAATATTGCAGTATTATAAAGAAAATCCAACTTTTTATTTAAGAAATATGTAAGCTTCTGTGTGCCTCTGCTGCCTGACTTGATTTGCAGATTTTTTTTTTTTTTATTGCTGGAGGGAATGTCTAACATCCAAGATTGTAGTGTATCCAGTATTAGGAAACCTGTTCTTCTGGAGCTAGAGAACGCTTATTTATTGCAAGGCCAAGATATGATTTTGTTGGATGAGTTAGGAAAACAAAAATGAGTTAGAAGCTAAAATATTTGCACATTTCTAGTCCTTAAAACTACTTTCCCAATCTTGAATGAAGGTAGAGAAAAACATTTTGGTGTTAATACTTAACTTGGATTATGAAAAAACAAAAATAATGTTAACAAATAGTAGTTTACTGAGTGCACTCTACTTGTATTAATTCATTTTAAGACAAGTTAATTAGCTGCTAGCTAATTGAGAGACACCTAACTACTTCATGATTACCACTTAGATTTTAACCTCCAGCTGGCAACTTAATAAGAAACTGTGATAAAAATATATTTAGATATTGATAGAACGTTAAAAGTGACTGGACTGTTGCTTATTTCATTTTTTTTCTGTTGCTTTTTTAACTTTTGGTGGCTTTTTAGTCAATTCACATTGATATTTGTGAAACAAAATATTTTACACAATAATAAATATTCTATCTAGTCATAGTGGATTTGGACAGACCTGGGTTAGAATTCAGGCTTTGAAACCAGTTAGCTTTGTGACCATAGGCAACGAGTTTTATTTCCTTAAGACTTAACTTCTTCATCTGTTAGGAGAGAAATGATAACAGCCACATAAGCTATTATGCGGAATAGATTAAGTGAGACTTTTAAACATAAATCATTCATTTGCTCCTGGGAAAGAGTAAGCATTCAATACATAGACCCTACTAAAACTGGTATTAGTTTCAGTGTCATTACCAGTTTTAATTTTAATATGGTCTAGTAGGCACAGTAGGTCCTTTAAATTTTTGTCACCCAAACAGAATGCCATCTTACCCAAAGTGCAACTGTGACCATCAAAAGGATTATTCTGTTTTATAGATCATATGGTAATAAGTAAAACAGGGGTAAAGACATTAACAAATGTGTGGACTAGGGCACAGAACCAGTTCCTACATTTAAAAATTACCATCCACATCAATATTAATCAATTGATACCATCCCATAATATTATTTTATTGTCACAGAAGTTTTAGTATAAGCATGTGATAACATTCTAACTTGGAAATTACAAAAACTGATATCTTAAATTATGAATTTACATAGTTTATGAACTGTAAAACATTTGACATTAAATAAGATACAGAAAATTTTTTTCTTATAACCATAAACATGGAAAATAGTTTCATTCTTATTGTACTTTCCAAGTACCATTAGATATATTGATGACAATACAGTCCATATTTTGCTTTGATACAAGATTCTCACTCTTCTAAGTTTTTTATATATGAGAATAATTCATGAAACATGGTGTTCTATTTATTTTGGCAGATTTTATTATTTCATTACTATCTAGGTAGGGTAAATTACTCTAATGGGTCCACCTTTTCATGTCTTACCTCATGGTTTCATTTCTTCTGTGTCTTTCTGTATACTCTTTAAAGGCCAAAGTAGGTTATGCAGAGGATACACAGCAGCCAAACATTCTCTTTCTCTCATGTACCATCTTTGCAATAGCAACCTTTTCTCTCTAATTATTTTATTTATTTATTTATTTTTATTTATTTTTGCTGCACTGGGTCCTCGTTGCTGTGCGCAGGCCATCTCTAGTTGCGGCGAGTGGGGGCCCCTCTTCACCGTGGTGCACGGGCCTCTCACTGCGGTGGCCTCTCCCGCTGCGGAGCACAGGCTCCAGGCGCATGGGCTCAGCAGCTGTGACTCGCGGGCTCCAGAGCGCAGGCTCAGCAGCTGTGGCGCACAGGCCCAGCTGCTCCAGGGCATGTGGGATCCTCCAGGACCAGGGCTCGAACCCGTGCCCCCTGCATTGACAGGCGGACTCTCAACCACCGCACCACCAGGGAAGCCTTTCTCTCTAATTATCAATCATTCATGAAAATAGAGATATACCGAAAAGTTGGCAATATTGTGGTAAATAAGTAAAGATTTCACATACAAAGGGATTCCCAAACTGAGAGCGTGAGAACCCTCTTAGAAATATAGAAGTTAAAAATATGAATGATTATTAGGGAAAATTTAATCTAACTCTCTGATATTTATTAGGAAGCTAGACCCAGAAGAATTGTGGCTTGTGTGATGTTGACCATACAGGTGTCCTGAATGCAAGGCCAGTCCTCTTCTAATATTCTGTATTGTCTCAGAAAGCACCACCATTTGAAAGCTACTTCCCTTATAGGAAAAGATACTGAACATTAACCTCATCTACAGATCAAATGCATTACTTTTCTATTGCTACGTAACAAATTACCCCAAAACTGAGCAGTTTTAAGCAATGAGTATGTATTATCTCACAAAATGTCTGAGAATCAGGAATCCAGGAGTGACTTAGCTGGGTAGTTCTGGCTCTGGGTTTCCCATGGAGTTGCAGACAAGCTGTCATGGGCTGCAGTCAGCTGAAAGCTTAACGAGGCAGGGCAACTTCTTTTCCAGCTCATTCATATGACTTGGGCAGAAAGCTTCAGCTACTGTTCACAGGGACCTGATCACATCTAAAAGAGAGTGCACATTTAACACCAAAGAGGCAGTGTCTTTTATCATCTAATCTTAGCAATTACTATCACTTCTGTCATATTTTATTGGACACACAGTTCAACCCTGAGAGGGGATTGCATAATGGTATAAATATTGGGTTGGCCGAAAAGTTCCTTCGGGTTTTCACGTAACATCTTATGGAAAAACCTGAACGAACTTTTTGGCCAACCCAATACTAGGTGTGGGGATCATCAGGGTCAGTTTTGGAAGCTGGCCACCATATCAGGCTTCTTGGAAGAATCTATGATATTTCAATTTGCCTTCAACAAAATAATTATCTCTGAGAAAATGCAATGTACCTATTCTGAAACGCCAATAATTTTTAAAACATACTCTAGAGAGTTCAGTGATATGGCCATTCCATTTTTTAGAATGTCCCCAGAAGATTGGCCTATTCTATTCAAAATTCAACATATAAAGCTTAATTTCATACACATATGAAGTTAACACATACACATACGATCTCTTTTTTTCCAAATAACTCAGTCATGTCATTTAAAAGCCCTTGTAGTTGTTTCTCTGTCTCTAAAATTAAAGTAACATAAACAACCTAACATTTTCAAGTAAGCAACATGCATACTCCTCATGATGAAGGTTAAACAGAAAAATTTATACAGAACTTTGGCCTTGTATTCAGCTATAACTAAGAATTCATGTTGTTTTGACTCTTGCATGACCTTAACAATTTTTGATAGTTAAAGTAGACCAGGTCTCACCAGAGCACAATTCCCTGGTTTACAAAAGGAATAAGCTTGGAAACAACAGAAGTCTCCTCTCCCTATATAACCACTCTAATACAGTAAAGATACATAGGAAAGTAGTTAATATTGTGTAAATAATTAAAATTTTAATTTATGAAAGAGATTTCTAAACTTGATTAGATGAATGAACGTAGTGCTTCCCAGGTCATTAAAAAATTAAATATTTGAACTTTTTCCCAAATCAATATTAGTTAAAGTATAAAAAACAAGTTAAGTGCATATTTATATAAGGAGCCATGGGAATATTTAATAGGTTAACTCTTAAGTATACAAAAAAAGCAAAAGAGTTGCATGAATCTGTTTGTGTGTGTGTGTGTGTGTGTGGGTGTGTGTGTGTGTGTAAATGGAAAATTAAATCAAGAAAGGTCATTTCCCAAGAAGTTTGTATCTCGATTTGTGTTATCTAATATACTCAAATATCTCAATAAAGGCATGGCTAAAAATAGAGGCGTTTCACTGCTTCAACCAGTCCTCTAAACTCTACTCATCTTTTCTAATTGTTACTCAGTACATCTCTTTAAAATCAAATTTCTTTGAAAAAATGCCACACTTTCTTTTTTTGTAACACCTTTATTGGAGTATAATTGCTTTACAATGGTGTGTTAGTTTCTGCTTTACAACAAAGTGAATCAATTATACATATACATATGTTCGCATATCTCTTCCCTCTTGCGTCTCCCTCCCTCACACCCTCCCTATCCCACCCCTCCAGGCGGTCACAAAGCACCGAGCTGATCTCCCTGTGCTATGCAGCTGCTTCCCACTATCTATCTACCTTACGTTTGGTAGTGTATATATGTCCATGCCTCTCTCTCGCTTTGTCACATCTTACCCTTCCCCCTCCCCATATCCTCAAGTCCATTCTCAAGTATGTCTGTGTCTTTATTCCTGTTTTACTCCTAGGTTCTTCATGATATTTTTTTTCTTAAATTCCATATATATGTGTTAGCATACGGTATTTGTCTTTCTCTTTCTGACTTACTTCACTCTGTATGACAGACTCTAGGTCTATCCACCTCATTACAAATAGCTCAATTTCGTTTCTTTTTATGGCTGAGTAATATTCCATTGTATAACTGTGCCACATCTTCTTTATCCATTTATCCGATGATGGACACTTAAGTTGTTTCCACCTCTGGGCTATTGTGAATAGAGCTGCAATGAACATTTTGGTACATGTCTCTTTTTGAATTATGGTTTTCTCAGGGTATATGCCCAGTAGTGGGATTGCTGGGTCATATGGTAGTTCTATTTGTAGTTTTCTAAGGAACCTCCATACTGTTCTCCATAGAGGCTGTACCAATTCACATTCCCACCAGCAGTACAAGAGTGTCCCCTTTTTTCCACACCCTCCCCAGCATTTATTGTTTCTAGATTTTTTGATGATGGCCATTCTGACTGGTGTGAGATGATATCTCATTGTAGTTTTGATTTGTATTTCTCTAATGATTAATGATGTTGAGCATTCTTTCATCTGTTTGTTGGCAGTCTGTATATCTTCTGTGGAGAAATGTCTATTTAGGTCTTCTGCCCATTTTTGGATTGGGTTGTTTGTTTTTTGGCTATTGAGCTGCATGAGCTGCTTATAAATTTTGGAGATTAATCCTTTTTCAGTTGCTTCATTTGCAAATATTTTCTCCCATTCTGAGGGTTGTCTTTTGGTCTTTTTTATGGTTTCCTTTGCTGTGCAAAAGCTTTGAAGTTTCATTAGGTCCCATTTGTTTATTTTTGTTTTTATTTCCATTTCTCTAGGAGGTGGGTCAAAAAGGATCTTGCTGTGATTAATGTCGTAGAGTGTTCTGGCTATGTTTTCCTCTAAGAGTTTGATAGTGTCTGGCCTTACATTTAGGTCTTTAATCTATTTTGAGCTTATTTTTGTGTATGGTGTTAGGGAGTGTTCCAATCTCATACTTTTACATGTACCTGTCCAGTTTTCCAAGCACCACTTATTGAAGAGGCTGTCTTTTCTCCACTGTATATTCGTGCCTCCTTTATCAAAGATAAGGTGACCATATGTGTATGGGTTTATCTCTGGGCTTTCTATCCTGTTCCATTGATCTATATTTCTGTTTTTGTGCCAGTACCATACTGTCTTGATTACTGTAGCTTTATAGTGTATAGTCTGAAGTCAGGGAGCCTGATTCCTTCAGCTCTGTTTCTAGTTCTCAAGATTGCTTTGGCTATTCGGGGTCTTTTGTGTTTCCATACAAATTGTGAAATTTTTTGTTCTAGTTCTGTGAAAAATGCCAGTGGTAGTTTGATAGGGATTGCATTGAATCTGTAGATTGCTTTGGGTAGTAGAGTCATTTTCACAATGTTGATTCTTCCAATCCAAGAACATGGTTTATCTCTCCATCTATTTGTATCATCTTTAATTTCTTTCATCAGTGTCTTATAGTTTTCTGCATACAGGTCTTTTGTCTCCTTAGGTAGGTTTATTCCTAGATATTTTATTCTTTTTGTTGCAATGGTAAATGGGAGTGTTTTCTTAATTTCACTTTCAGATTTTTCAATATTAGTGTATAGGAATGCAAGAGATTTCTGTGCATTAATTTTGTATCCTGCTACTTTACCAAATTCATTGATTAGCTCTAGTAGTTTTTTGGTAGCATCTTTAGGATTCTCTATGTATAGTATCATGTCATCTGCAAACAGTGACAGCTTTACTTCTTCTTTCCTGATTCGGATTCCTTTTATTTCTTTTTCTTCTCTGATTGCTCTGGGTAAAAATTCCAAAACTATGTTGAATAATAGTGGTGAGAATGGGCAACCTTGTCTTGTTCCTGATCTTAGTGGAAATGTTTTCATTTTTTCATCATTGAGAATGATGTTGGCTTTGGATTTGTCATATATGGCCTTTATTATGTTGAGGAAAGTTCCCTCTATGCCTACTTTCTGCAGGGTTTTTATCATAAATGGGTGTTGAATTTTGTCGAAAGCTTTCTCTGCATCTATTGAGTTGATCATATGGTTTTTCTCCTTCAATTTGTTAATATGGTGTATCACGTTGATTGATTTGTGTATATTGAAGAATCCTTACATTTTGGAATGAACCCCACTTGATCATGGTGTATGATGCTTTTAATGTGCTGTTAGATTCTGTTTGCTAGTATTTTGTTGAGGATTTTTGCATCTATGTTCATCAGTGATATTGGCCTGTAGTTTTCTTTCTTTGTGACATCCTTGTCTGGTTTTGGTATCAAGGTGATGGTGGCCTCGTAGAATGAGTTTGGGAGTGTTCCTCCCTCTGCTATATTTTGGAGGAGTTTGAGCCGGATAGGTGTTAGCTCTTCTCTAAATGCTTGATAGAATTCACCTGTGAAGCCATCTGGTCCTGGGCTTCTGTTGTTGGAAGATTTTAATTACAGTTTCAATTTTAGTGCTTGTGATTGGTCTGTTCATATTTTCTGTTTCTTCCTTGTTCAGTCTTGGAAGGTTGAGCACTTCTAAGAATGTGTCCATTTCTTCCAGGTTGT
Source organism: Mesoplodon densirostris (assembly GCF_025265405.1). NCBI lineage: Eukaryota > Metazoa > Chordata > Mammalia > Artiodactyla > Ziphiidae > Mesoplodon > Mesoplodon densirostris. The sequence goes on from NC_082665.1 coordinate 45,895,539, forward strand.
CCATTTTATTGGCATAGAGTTGCTTGTAGTAATCTCTCATGATCCTTTGTATTTCTGCAGTGTCAGTTGTCACTTCTTTTTCATTTCTAATTCTATTGATTTGAGTCTTCTCCCTTTTTTTCTTGATGAGTCTGGCTAATGGTTTATCAATTTTGTTTATCTTCTCAAAGAACCAGCTTTTAGTTTTATTGATCTTTGCTATCGTTTCCTTCATTTCTTTTTCATTTATTTCTGATCTGATTTTTATGATTTCTTTCCTTATGCTAACTGTGGGGTATTTTTGTTCTTCTTTCTCTAATTGCTTTAGGTGCAAGGTTAGGTTGTTTATTTGAGATGTTTCCTGTTTCTTAAGGTAGGATTGTATTGCTATAAACTTCCCTCTTAGAACTGCTTTTGCTACATCCCATAGGTTTTGGGTCATCGTGTTTCCATTATCATTTGTTTCTATGTATTTTTTGATTTCCTCTTTGATTTCTTCAGTGATCACTTCGTTATTAAGTAGTGTATTGTTTAGCCTCCATGTGTTTGTATTTTTTACAGATCTTTTCCTGTAATTGATATCTAGTCTCATAGCATTGTGGTCAGAAAAGATACTTGATACAATTTCAATTTTCTTAAATTTACCAGGGCTTGATTTGTGACCCAAGATATGGTGTATCCTGGAGAATGTTCCATGAGCACTTGGGAAAAATGTGTATTCTGTTGTTTTTGGATGGAATGTCCTATAAATATCAATTAAGTCCATCTTGTTTAATGTATCATTTAAAGCTTGTGTTTCCTTATTTATTTTCATTTTGGATGATCTGTCCATTGGTGAAAGTGGGGTGTTAAAGTCCCCTGCTATGATTGTGTTACTGTCAATTTCCTCTTTTATGGCTGTTAGTATTTGCCTTATGTATTGAAGTGCTCCTATGTTGGGTGCATAAATATTTACAATTGTTATATCTTCTTCTTGGATCGATCCCTTGATCATTATGTAGTGTTCTTCTTTGTCTCTTGTAATAGTCTTTATTTTAAAGTCTATTTTGTCTGATATGAGAATTGCTACTCCAGCTTTCTTTTGATTTCCATTTGCATGGAATATCTTTTTCCATCCCCTCACTTTAAGTCTGTATGTGTCCCTAGGTCTGAAGTGTGTCTCTTGTAGGCAGCATATACATAGGTCTTGTTTTTTTTTTTTTTTTTTTTTTTTTTTTTGCGGTATGCGGGCCTCTCACTGCTGTGGCCTCCCCCGTTGCGGAGCACAGGCTCCGGACGCGCAGGCTCAGCGGCCATGGCTCACGGGCCCAGCCGCTCCGCGGCATATGGGATCCTCCCAGACCGGGGCACGAACCCGTATCCCCTGCATCGGCAGGCGGACCCCCAACCACTTGCGCCACCAGGGAGGCCCCATAGGTCTTGTTTTTGTATCCATTCAGCCAGTCTGTGTCTTTTGGTGGAAGCATTGAATCCATTTACATTTAAGGTAATCGTCAATATGTATGTTCCTATTAGCATTTTCTTAATTGTTTTGGGTTTCTTATTCTAGGTCTTTTTCTTCTCTTGTGTTTCTTGCCTAGAGAAGTTCCTTTAGCATGTGTTGTGAAGCTGGTTTGGTGGTTCTGAACTCTCTCAGGTTTTGCTTCTCTGTAAAGGTTTTAATTTCTCCATCAAACCTTAATGAAATGCTTGCTGAGTAGAGTTATCTTAGTTGTAGGTTTTTCCCTTTCATCACTTTAAGTATATCCTGCCACTCTCTTCTGTCCTGCAGAGTGTCCTCTTAAAAATCAGCTGATAACCTTATGGGGCTTCCTTTGTGTGTTATTTTTTGTTTTTCCCTTGTTACTTTTAATATATTTCCTTTGTATTTAATTTTTGATACTTTGATTAATATGTGTCTTGGCATGTTTCTCCTTGGATTTATCCTGTATGGGACTCTCTGTGCTTCCTGGACTTGATTAACTATTTCCTTTCCCATATTAGGGAAGTTTTCAACTATAATCTCTTCACATATTTTCTCAGTCCCTGTCTTTTTCTCTTCTTCTTTTGGAACCCCTATAATTCGAATGTTGGTGCGTTAATGTTGTCCCAGAGGTCTCTGAGACTGTCCTCAATTCTTTTCATTCTTTTTTCTTTATTCTGCTCTGCAGTAGTTATTTCCACTATTTTATCTTCCAGGTCACTTATCCGTTCTTCTGCCTCAGTTATTCTGCTATTGCTCCCTTCTACAGTATTTTTAATTTCATTTAGTGTGTTGTTCATCGTTGCTTGTTTCATCTTTAGTTCTTCTAGATCCTTGTTAAATGTTTCTTGCATTTTCTCTATTCTATTTCCAAGATTTTGGATCATCTTTACTATCATTACTCTGAATTCTTTTTCAGGTAGACTGCCTATTTCCTCTTCATTTGTTAGGTCTGGTGGGTTTTTATCTTGCTCCTTCATCTGCTGTGTGTTTTTCTGTCTTCTCATTTTTTTTATGTTACTGTGTTTGGGGTCTCCTTTTTGCAGGCTGCAGGTTCGTAGTTCCCGTTGTTTTTGGTGTCTGCCCCAGTGGCTAAAGTTGGTTCAGTGGGTTGTGTAGGCTTCCTGGTGGAGGGGACTACTGCCTGTGTTCTGGTGAATGAGGCTGGATCTTGTCCACATCTGGCGGTGTGTTTTGGGGTGCCTGTGGACTTATTATGATTTTAGGCAGCCTCTCTGCTAATGGGTGGGGTTGTGTTACTCTCCTGCTAGTTGTTTGATAGGGTGTCCAGCACTGTAGCTTGCTGGTCGTTGAGTGAAGCTGGGTGTTGGTATTGAGATGGAGATCTCTGGGAGATTTTCGCCATTTGATAGCATGTGGAGCTGGGAGGTCTCTTGTGGACCAGTGTCCTGAAGTTGGCTCTCCCACCTCAGATGCACAGCACTGACTCCTGGCTGCAGCACCAAGAGCCTTTCATACACACGGCTCAGAATAAAAGGGAGAAAAATTGGAAGAAAGAGAGAGAGAGAGAGAGAGAGAGAAAGAAAGGGATAAAATAAAATAAAGTTATTAAAATAAAAAATAATTATTAAGAAAAAAAATTTTTTAAGTAAAAAAAACAAAGCAAAACAATCAAAAAAAAACAAAAAAACAAACAAACAAAAAAACGGACGGACAGAACCCTAGGAAAAATGGTGAATGCAAAGCTATACAGACAAAATTTCACACAGAAGCATACACATACACACTCAGAAAAAGAGGAAAAGGGGAAAATGTAATATATCTTGCTGTCGAAGTCCACCTCCTCAATTTGGGATGATTCGTTGTCTATTCAGGTATTCCACTGATGCAGGGTCCATCAAGTTAATTGCGGAGCTTTAATCCGCTGCTCCTGAGGCTGCTGGGAGAGATTTCCCTTCCTCTTCTTTGTTCTCACAGCTCCCGGGTCTCAGCTTTGGATGTGGCCCCTCCTCTGCTTGTAGGTCGGCTGAGGGCATCTGTTCTTCGCTCAGACAGGACGGGGTTAAAGGAGCAGCTGACTCGGGAGCGCTGGCTCACTCAGGCCGGGGGGGGGGGGGGGGGGGGGAGGGGCACGGAGGCGGGGCGAGCTTGCGTCAGCAGAGGCCGACGTGACGTTGCACCAGCCTGAGGCGTGCCGTGCATTCTCCTGGGGAAGTTGTCCCTGGATCACGGGACCCTGGCAGTGGAGGCTGCACAGGCTCCCGGGAGTGGAGGTGTGGAGTGTGACCTGTGCTCGCACACAGGATTCTTGGTGGTGGCAGCAGCAGCAGCAGCCTTAGCGTCTCATGACCGTCTCTGGGGTCCGCGCTGTTAGCCGCAGCTCGCGCCAGTCTCTGGTGCTCCTTTAAGCGGCGCTCTTAATCCCCTCTCCTCACGCACCAGGAAACAGAGAAGAAAAAGTCTCTTGCCTCTTCGGCAGGTCCAGACTTTTTCCCGGACTCCCTCCCGGCTAGCCGTGGCTCACTAACCCCCTACAGGTTGTGTTTACGCTGCCAACCCCAGTCTTCTCCCTGCGCTCCAACCAAAGCCCGAGCCTCAGCTCCCAGCCCTGCCTGCCCCGGCAGGTGAGCAGACAAGCCTCTCGGGCTGGTGAGTGCTGGTCGGCACCGATCCTCTGTGAGGGAATCTCTCCGCTTTGCCCTCCGCACCCCTGTTGCTGTGCTCTCCTCCGTCCGTGGCTCCGAAGCTTTCCCCCTCCGCCACCCGCAGTCGCCGCCCGCGAAGGGGCTTCTCGTGTGTGGAAACCTTTCCTCCTTCACGGCTCCCTCCCACTGGTGCAGGTACCGTCCCTATTCTTTTGTCTCTGCTTTTTCTTTTTTCTTTTGCCCTACCCAGGTACGTGGGGAGTTTCTTGCCTTTTGGGAGTCTGAGGTCTTCTGCCAGCGTTCAGTGGGTGTTCTGTAGGAGTTGTTCCACGTGTAGATGTATTTCTGATGTATTTGTGGGGAGGAAGGTGATCTCTACGTCTTACTCTTCCGCCATCTTCCTCAACTCCCACACTTTCTTAATTTAGAAACTTAACATCCTCAAGAAATGCATCAGACCTTTAAAATTTAGAAAAAAAATAATTACTACAAAAGTGCTCTGGGAGTTAAACTATTACAGCAAAACTCTTTTGACTTATTCCCACATAGTAAGCGATGTATAGTAAGCTGTTACATCTCCTGACTGTGCTATTATTATCCTGATTCCCCAAGGGAAGACTTAAGGGTCTTAGATTCTTAAATGAGGGGGGAAAAACCTAAGTCTGTATGCTACTTCAAATAAGTAGAAATAATTATGAGGCTTCTCTGACCAGACATAATTTATGCCTTGGAGAATACAGCAGGGCCCCTTGCAACAGCCATTAGTGATGACACTGATATAATTACTCTTTGAAAAAAGGTATCTGCCCAGAAAAATCAATTATAAACCACCAAATGTTCCTTGTACTCTTCAGAGAGGTTCTATGCTTACTGTCTCTTATGACCTATCCATTAAGAGACTGGCTGGCTATACTCCTAATGGTTTTCTTCAGTTATTTAGAAAGGACTTCTAAGCTTTTGTATTTCATATTGAAATGGCCTGCAGAGAATTTCCTGATTGTCTTTCTTTCAGAACAGAAGGGTCTCTCTGGGGAAAACAGAGTAATCCAGGTGGCTTTGCTCTAAAAACGTAACTTAGAAGCCTCTCCAGTTAGCACTGTTTGTCATGCAAACGTTGAATCTCATAAAATGAAGCAAAATGTATGATGATGGTTGCTGTCACTGAAAAATTATGGGAAAAAATAGTTAAAATAGTCATTAGGAGTAGTTATCTGTAATCTAAGGCAAGGCGAAGCTGATTTGAGTATCTGCATTCATCAACTTTTTTGTTTTTAAACTTATCACATTCTACTTCTCTTATTATTAGTGCATGAGTGTCCAATTATAATCATCCAATATTAATTAGTCCCAGATGTGAGTGGTGTTTTGTAATTCTATCTGATCTATTCCTCTGATACCTTGAAGCTCATAAAATTTTCTAGACAAAAATACACCTGAAAGCAAAATTGAAATGAAGACAAACTGTATAAAATGGTATAAAATATTCCAAATATGTTACATGTTGAGGTTAGGATATGAATTTGTGAAAGGGTCAAAACAAACTTAAACCGGTCCTATGTAATGGTTACCAACTTGATCATGTATACATCCTTAGATTAAAAAATTCTCCTGAGTTTTTAACAAAGTCTGTAGACAGGAAGTATTTGTCTTGGTTTTATTAGAGGAACTTATTAAGGAAGTAGTCTTTGAATTGAATGAAATCTAGGTCTTATAGGAAATTCATTTAAGGATTTATTTGGAGCAGACCACAAAGTGGACATTACAAACACATTCATGTGCAATCTCTGATTTCTATCCCTTTATTAAATTAGATGATCAGTAAGAAGTGTCTACAATACATTATCTAAGCCCCTTGAAAAAAATTTCTCCAGTCAGTTGAAATTCAATAATATGCCTGTATTGTGCCTTCAAAAACATCCGTTGAAGTTATTGTCTACTGATTTATTCGATAGTCTTTATTTTAAAAAGCACTTGTGTTCTCCTACTTGAGTATTGTTTGAGGAAAAATCTGATTTTCTAATTTTCTAAATTCTAATTTTAGTATTGTATAGTTTGTTTTCAAAAATAAAATATATTTCTCAGTTTTACTTAATTACCAGACATTCTGAACCCAGTTTATGGTCTAGTACTGTAATCTGCAGAAGACAGAAATCTAAAATACCTACTCCTTTTTATTCTTACAGATGGACACTTTACCTTGTATTAATATTTTGTTTTAATACAGGAAAAAGTGAAGAACAAAGACAGGAAGGGAAAGAAGGAACTAAAATATATTAAGTACGCATTATGTACCAGGTCCTGAGCTACACGTTTTTGCTACCTATCTAATAGCAAATGCAGAATTCTTTACTTTACACCATGGTGCCTCCTGAAAATTAAATCCAAGACTCTTTTACAATCTAAAGTTACATTAGAATTTAGCATTAAATGAAACTCTGTAAGAAAAATCCGTTATGGATACAGCTTTAAATAATTATAGAGATAAAACATTTTCACTTTTGGTTTAGGGATTAACCCAGGATGGGGAGGTATTTAATATTAATTGTTGTGGCAAAATAGGAAGAGAGGAGCACTCCAAACAAGGGGCACACTTGTGTGAAAACCCAGGACAGAAAGGAAGTTCAAGAAAGTTGGCAAGTTCAAGGAAAGGACAGTTTACCGTGGCTTGAGTATAGTAGGTGAGGAAGAGGAGATGAGACTGAAACAGTGTGCAGAAGAAACCCGAGGACACCCTTCCTTTCTCCTTCCTTGCCACCCTTCCTTCCTTCCTTCTTTCCCTCCTTCTTTCCTTTCTTCCCTCTTCTTTCCTTGCCTGATTCAATGAATATCTATTGAATGTCAACATGTATGATGTTTAGCACTACAGATTCATGTTAAGGATGATTAAAATTTTAAATAGTACTTTATGATATTTGGTTAAATATGCTTAAGATATAATTAACTCTCACTAAAAATTTTTTGCCTTTTGTGATTATAGAATATCTTCATGGCTTTCATTAATACCATTTTAACTTTCAGTGATTTTTACCCAGTTCAATTCTTAAGAAACAAGTCAATTTTATAACTCTCATTCACTTATTTTCCTTTTTAAATGCTCAAATCAAGACAGGTGTTTATAAATGTCTTTCTTTAAAATGTTTACAATCATAATAATAGTACATTTGATTCATAAATTTAATTTCCCAAAATACTTAGTTTGGAATGCATCCAGAATAAAATATTACATTATTTCAGGAAATGTATGCTATGATCAAATGTATATTTAAAACAAGTATATAAACAAGTATAGTTCCCCTATGTCTTTCACTGCAATTTTACTTTATTTTAAACCTATGTGTGAATTGCTATGTGAAGAAGATTTTGCAGGGACAAAAGGAATTGCAAGTTACTGCAGACCTTTCTGTGACCATGCTTACCTCCCCGTGCTCGGTTGTGAGTCACCTTGAGATCATATCTGATGCATCTTTGCATCTCCAGCAACTAGTACTCTGCTGGTCATAGTGTAATAATTCAATAAAAATAGAGAAATAGGTGATTGGATGAATGAATGATTTGTCACTCCTAAACTTCTACTTTATTTTCTCCTATGTATATTTTAATTGAAAAAACAGTGCTGTGTCACATAGTCTTGGTAGAAAGTGGTTTATTGGGTTTTAGAATGGTGCCAGAGTAGGCATTCTGAAATGTTCTTTCTTTGCAAAATAAGTAGGTATGGGTAAGGCATAATGTTGATGGTAATTTTGGTCTCACAAAAAATAAAATAAAATTTCAAGGACTCCCCTTCCCTATCAAAAAAAAAAAAAAAAAGAGAGAGAGAATGGAGGAGAAACACAGATGTCATTTTGGTACAGTGGAGTTTCTCTGAGAGTAGATCTCTCAGTGCTCTGAAAGCATCGTTGTCAGGATCAGAGTATTGGACCACCAGCTAAAAAGGAGAACTGATCCTGGGTCTCCGATCTTCAGCCAAGTAGCTCAAAGAAAATTGAAGTGGTACCATCTTAGCAGCAGCCTCTGGCTACTTGCAGATGTACAAATAAATCTTTCTAGAGAAAAGCTTTCGAAATTTAGGACCCAAAGACACTACAGACTGTGATCGGGCATTAAGATCACAATCAAAGAACATGAAGCACAGGAAAAAGCAAGACATGAATGAATCAGCAGAAACAATCAGAAACAAATTTAGAATTCCAAGGACTGCATATGTTAAAGAATCATACATAGAACAGCTATATATGGAATGTTAAATAAAATAACAAATGCAATCATGAAAGTTAGAAAGGGACAAGAAGAATGGGAAGATTGGGGAAAAATGGGACTTCTAAAATGAAAAAATATCATTATTTTAAGAAAAAACTCAACCAGTGGATTAAAAAGTCATATCATATATTATGTATCTTTATACATATGATAATAAGAGAGACAAGTAAAAGGAAAATATAAAAGAGGAATAAAAAGATGTGGAAGATAGAATAATAAAATCTAACATATACTGAGCTGGATTTTAAGAAAGCACAAAGAATGGAGAGCATGTAATACATGAATAATGGCTGTAAATTTTCTAGAACCAATGAATCCAAGAAGTACATCATATCCAAAATAGGAAAAATAAGAACTCATGTTTCTAGACATGTAGAATGCATGAATTCTATAGTAGAATTGCAGAATATAAAAATGTAGAGAAAGGGCACATTTTTGAAATTAGTTAGACATATAGAAGAGACCATTGACAAAGGAACAACAATTAGAATTAAAGCAGACTTCTTAGCACAAGAGAAAACAGAAAATTTAAGAATACTGCTCTCAAAGTTATGATAGAAAACATTTATCAACCCCATATCATCTAGGAACAGAGGTAAAATAAAGACATTTTAGAGATAAACAAAAAGAGTTCATCACCAAAAGACCTACCATAGAGGAAATCCTAAAGGATGGACTTCAGTTAGAAGAAAAATGATTCCAAAACGATAGTATAAGAAGCAAGAAGGGCCTCCCTGGTGGCGCAAGTGGTTGAGAGTCCGCCTGCCGATGCAGGGGATACGGGTTCGTGCCCCGGTCTGGGAGGATCCCATATGCCGCGGAGCGGCTGGGCCCTTGAGCCATGGCCGCTGAGCCTGCGCGTCCGGAGCCTGCGCGTCCGGAGCCTGTGCTCCACAACGGGGGAGGCCACAACAGTGAGAGGCCCGCATACCGCAAAAAAAAAAAAAAAAAAAAAAGAAGCAAGAAGTGAATAAATTAAATAATAAACATATACATAAATCTGAACAAACATTACCTGTATAAAATAATAATATTTCAAGAAGAGAACTCAAATACTGGGCAAAAATAGCATTCATGAGTCAAAGAAGGAATCCTAAAGGAAATTAAAGTACATCTAATTGAACAATAATAAAAATATTACATAGCAGAAAGCACGCCATGCTGTGTAAGCAGTTCATAAATGGAAATGTATAACAACTTCTCTTATTATAAAATAATAAACTTCAAAAATGAATGAGCTAAGCATCCTACTTACAAATTTAGCAAAAGAAAAAGCCCAGGGAAAGTAGAAGGAAATAAATAATTACAAGAGCAGAAATAGGAAAATAGAAAACAAAGATACAATAGAGATCAACCAAACCAGAAGTTGAAATGATGAATTGATTATATAAAATTTAGAAAGACTGATCAAAATAAAAGAAACAAGAAATAATAATGAGAATAATAATGGTGGTAGAATACAAATATTGTAGGGATTGAAAAGATAGTGAGTTTAGCAAGATCAACTCTATACAAATAAAAGTGAAACCTTGCAATAACATCATAAAAATATTATTTACTAAATTTTACTGAAGAAGAAATAGATAACTTGAATAGTTACTTAAATAGTTGTTTAACTATTAAATTTGAAACAGTGTATAAAAATTGTTCAAAAATTAAGAGCTTCTGGCTTAGATGAGTTTTTTTCTTTTAATTTTTACTTTATATTGTATTATAGTTGATTAACAATGTTGTGTTAGTTTCAGGTGTACAGCAAAGTGATTCAATTATACATATATGTGTGTCTATTCTTTTTCAAATTCTTTTCCCATTTAGGTTATTACAGAATATTGAGCAGAATTCCCTGTGCTATACAGTGGGTCCTTGTTATCTATTTTAAACATAGCAGTGTATACATGTCAGTCCTGGTTTTAGAAGTCACTTTACCAAACTTTCAAGGAACACATCATTCCAGAAATATGCAAACACTTCTTGAGAACAGAAAAAAAAGAGAGAATTCTCTGCAATGTATTCTCTATGAACAGAATAACTTCCTAACTAAAATAGGACAGCAGAAATAAGAACTATGGGCAAATATCACTCAGAAACATAGATACAAAATTCTAAACTAAATGTTAGCCAAATAATCCAGCAGATTATTAAAAAAAGAAAAAAATGAGTAAATTAGTTTTATTTCAGGAATGCACTGGGTTTTAACAATAAATAATTTGTAAATGCAATTTACCATGTTAGTAAATTAAAGGAGAAAGCTTTCTGTAGATGCAGAAAAGGCATTTGATATACACCTATTCTTGAGTATAATTCTTAGAAAACTAGGAACATAAGATAACTTCCTTAAGGTAATTAAAATAAAGCAAATATTCTTCTTAGTGGGGGAAATGTTAAACTAAATCTCCTATAAATGGGAATTACATCAAAATGTCTATTAACATTGCTTCTATTAAATATTGTGGGACCTAACCATTTCAATTAAATAAAAATTTAACAATAAAATAAAATCATACGGATTGTAAAAAGAAAACTCACATTATTCCAGATGATATGAAATTCACACCAAATTTACATACAAGTTGTTTAATGAGATTTTAGCAAGGTGCCTGGCTATAAAACTTCAATTGCATTTCTGCACACCAGCAACAAACAATTTTTATAGAAAGTACATTACAATAGCAACATAATCTGTAGAGTATTGGGGAATAAATCTAAAATATTTTTCAATATAGGCAAAACAATTTTAAAACTTGATAGAAAGATTTTAAAACGCTCAAATAAATGGAGAGTTCACATTCATGGATAAGAGAGACTACTTTTCTGCCAAATGATATGTAGACTCCATGCAATTCTAGTAAAAATTCTAGCATGTCTTTTTGTAGAAATTGACAAAACTGATTATAAACTTGGTATAGCAAAGAAGAAAAAGGGAGGGCATGAATGAGCATGACATTTTTGATGAAACTAAGCCAGGGTTACATGCCTTGACAGATATAAAAAAAGCACCCTAAAGTATAGTTATTAGGCTAAGTGATACTGCTGCAGAATGAGAAAACGACCAACGTATCATAACGGAGAACCTTAGAAACAGACCTACACATACATGAACCTGTAACGTGACGGAAGTGGCGTTGCAGATCATTAGGAAAAGTATGTCTTATTCATTAAATTGTGCCTGGCAATCTATATTAGAAGGAAAATAGAAGGAAAAAGGAACTGGATCCCTACCTCAAACCATTTATAAAAATTAAGTCCAAATGTTCTAAGGATGTAAATGTGATGGGAAAAACATTTTACATTTTAGAAAAAAAATATGGAGTAATATCTTTCTTACCTTCGGTAAGGAAAATATTTCATAAATGAAATGAAAGACCTTACAATAAAATAAAACTAACTTTGATTACTTTCATTTTAAGAATTCTTTCTTTCCAAAGACCCTATTAAGATTGCAAAAAGACAAGCCACAAACTGGGAGAATACAGCTGCCATGTTTACAACTAGCAAAGGATTATTATCCAAAATACATGAAGAAATCCTAGAAAACAATAAAAAGAACAACCCAATAGAAAAGTCAACCTGTATAAGAAAATATTGTCCACTTCATTAGTAATAAGGAAAATGTGAATTAAGACAACAATGTGATAACGTTTTACACATAATAGATTGGCAAAAATTAAGAAATCTGACATTTCTAAGAACTGGAGATGACGCAGAGCAATATGAACTTTTACATTTCTAGAATCAGTGTAAGCTGATAAATCATTTTGGAAAGTAATTTTATCAATTTCTACATTTTTATATTCAATGACCCAGCAATTTTACACCTAAAAATCTTATATATGTGGTCAAGAAAATGTCCTGCAATGTTTAAGGAAAAATTGTTCAAAAAAAAATCCAAACTTTCATCTTTAGAAAAAGATGTAAATAAATTGTATGTTGAAATAAGTCATGTATATTAGTGAAAATGAATGAACATTATGTACAAATGTATGTGAACATTATGAAAAAATGTAATGCCACAGTATGATAAACCTTAGAAACATAATGCAGTCCCAGAAGAGTCCATACAGTATAATAATATTTGTAGAAAGCTCAAAGACATACAAAACTAAACAATGTATTATTTATGCACTCATACAGATGTGATAACACATTCTTTAAGCAAGGATATGACTACAACAAGGATAGTAAATACCTCTGTGAAAGAGGTAGGGGCTTGAATAGGAAAAAAGAGCTAAATCTGAGCTAATGGTACCATTGAGACAGAAAACAGTTCATATGATATTGCTCATGGTATCTCAGAATTTATATTAGTATAGTATATCTTAAACTAATGTTTCTCAAAGTATGTACCATAGAGCTAGTCTTAATAGATGGAATTTTTTTTAAACCACCATAGGGTTGCATGGTCAAACAATTTGGAAAATGTAGCATATATTTTCCATCTCTGGAGTTTAACAAAACACATGGGCATAATTAAATGCTTGGGGGAAACCTGCAGCAAAGTAACCTACTTAATTTTATTTAACCTAGTGCTTTCTAAATTTATATGACCCGGTGGCAGCCATGAGAGTGCATTACTTAGATCTCCCTTCAAGAGAGAACCTGCTGAAAGGAAGGTCTCCAGCTGCTGTGGGATCTACCATTCCTCCTGAGCCCCTAGTAGTAGAGCCAGGCCTTTCTTGATGAATGCAGAACTTGTTTGGGGCTCCCGTATACCTGGCCAAGAGACTTTCAGAATTGCACTCCCATCTGAGGCATTTTCAACCCAATTCTATTTCTTCATCTCTCTTTTCACAGGAATCAGACTTTCACTGTGGTCTGAAAGCTCTCCTCGTCTAACTTGATCCCTTTCCTTGCACAGATTTTACCTGCACAGGTATTGCCCTCCATAAATATCTTCACTTTCAACATCATTTTGGAATCTGCTCCCCAGAAGACTCAAACTTACACAATCATAAAACTTTTTTTTTCTTTAACCATAACAACACATATTCCTTGGAAATAACGTTCCATGGAAAACCCTTTGGGAAGTGCTGTTTTAAGCCAAACTCCTGCTGCCAAGCGAGGAATTATTTCAGCTCACTCATACTTTCATAGTGGGAAAACATTATTTTTAAATGATGTATATATCTTTTTTTCCTCTTTATCCTTTGTTCTTTACTTTCGGAATGAGGGGTGTGGAAAAATAATCCTCAGTGCCAGTGTAAATCAATCCAACATTTTTATTAAGTAACTCTGCCATTCTGATGTGTAGTTTTATTTATTTCACTGAAGCATAAATTTGAGGCAAGAGCTCTAAGGAAGAAAAAAAAGTAACTAGGTTTTATTCTATTTCTATTAATTTTAAAATACTGCATAGTTTTATATCCAAGTCAAATTAAATAATTCATTATAAAATTCTTATTTAAAAGATGAAAAATAAAAAAGTAGATATAGTTTATTGGGCATCATAAAATATTCTATGCCTCAAATAATCTGTACCCAGAAACATTTTTGACAGCCTCATTCCTTTTAAATTTAAAGAAATTTTTAAATGATTTAATGAGTAAGGCAACTATAGGAAAAAATAATTACAGTAAACTAATAAAACTAAAGTCCGTCTGACTTTGAAACGGATACCTAGAGGTGTCCTCATGGGAGTCAAATCACAAATAATTTTTCGAAGGTGAGCAACTGAAATGTCAACAATTTATAAAATATCTTAGGACATCACTCATTCATTCATTAAAATAGCATTACCAAATTCTTAGATGGCAGGTACCTGTGCTAGGTATCATAGATTTGTGTTAGAATAAGCCTCAAATTCTGGAACTTGCAAAAAATAAAATAATTTAGAATTCATTTTCAAATACTTATCATGGGGGCTTTCCTGGTGGCGCAGTGGTTGAGAATCTGCCTGCTAATGCAGGGGACACGGGTTCGAGCCCTGGTCTGGGAGGATCCCACATGCCGCGGAGCAACTAGGCCCGTGAGCCACAACTACTGAGCCTGCGCGTCTGGAGCCTGTGCTCCCCAACAAGAGAGGCTGTGATAGTGAGAGGCCCACGCACCGTGATGAAGAGTAGCTCCCGCTTGCCACAACTAGAGAAAGCCCTTGCACAGAAACGAAGACCCAACACAGCAAAAATAAATAAATTAATTAATTTTAAAATATATACTTATCATGAATAGAACATATTTGGTTTCAAAATTATGATTTGATTTTTATTCAGAGTAATTAAATAATTTTTTGGATGGGCGTATTCAAATCAAGACTAAATTCATTACTTTAATGAGATAAAGTTTAGATGAACCGCTCTTCATAAAGCATTCACATTGGCTACTTTTGAAAATGCATTTATCTTAATGATTTCGAAATGTCCGTCCTCAGTACTCTTATAAGGGAGGCTGAGTTAACAGCCTAGTGTTATGTACTCCTTACTGAGCTGTTAATAGCTTTACAGTCTTTCAAAGAATACACCTGCTGCTCATAAAAACATTTGTGTTGCTGCAGAATTTGGCTGTGTTTTAATATCATATATTTGCAGTGACCTTGTAGAATCCACACTGATCTAATATTTTTAGGGGAAAATAAGTAAAAATAGACATCCCATTTACTTGAGTATATCATTGGAAAATTGGAGAATTTCATTATTACAAATTCTAATATTTGAAAAGTTGTTTTCCTTTAATGTTTTTAATTTTCATGGTGAACACTATTTGAGTTTGTTTAAGTGTTTATTCTTGAAATTTTGTCTCAATTTATATATGTTGAAAAAGACAGGTTTATGTTCCTATATGTGTGTATATTTTAATTAGAAACTAGTGACTTGAATACTATTAGAAATGTCAACATTTCCACAGAATGATTGAAAAAGGAAGAACATTAGAATTAATTTAGATACTCCTTAAACCTTTAGTAATAGAAAATCTAAGTCTGTAATTAGAAAATATAAAGCTTTAGCAGAGGAAGTATTCTGCAGTTCTTCATGGTTGAATGCAGTGTAAATTAATTGTTTTTGGCTGTTTCAGTTAGCAAAGGCAAATTGCTCCCAGAACCTATATTTCATCCTTCTATATCACACAAGGACATTTAAAGAAGGCAATCAATGCAATCATTATTTCCATATGTCCCTTGATTCTTGTGATTTCATGGGGTAAATCACAGCAGGTAGATGGATGAAATCTTTCTAATTCAGTTATGCCTGAATGTGTATAGCTATTACAACTGCTACTATCAACAACCCCTTGGTAATTTTCTTCCTATTTAGTGAATTATGCATCATAACATTTTTACCTTAATATATTTAACAGCTACATTTTTTTTTTCGCTCTACGCGGGCCTCTCACTGTTGTGGCCTCTCCTGTTGCGGAGCACAGGCTCCGGACGCGCAGGCTCAGCAGCCATGGCTCACGGGCCCAGCCACTCCGTGGCATGTGGGATCTTCCCGGACCGGGGCACGAACCCGTGTCCCCTGCATCGGCAGGCGGACTCTCAACCACTGCACCACCAGGGAAGCCCCAACAGCTACATATTTTTAAAAGACCACCATATAGTCCTTCTGAAGACTTAGTTCACTGGTTGGTTAGCACAGTGGCTAAGGTTTTTTATTGCTATTCATCTGTAACATGACAAATAGGTGGCAGTAGCTGACAGATGTATAGTGCCTCTTAGCTCCTGAAACATGTCACATTAAGGATTATTACAAATCACCATTTTTAATTCATTGTACCAGTGAGAGCTACATTAACAACTAGTCAACTGGTCATGCTCACAGATGCAAGTACTAACTTGAGGCCCAAGTAGCGAACCCTAAAGGAGGATCTGTCATCTGAAGAAATTTCTAGACATTGGTGTTATTCTCACCCATAGATCTCAATTGCACCCCTAATCACACAAGACATTAGACTCCTGGGCATTCAGCTGATTTTTCCTACTAACTTTATTGACATGGAATTAAAAGATGAAAGTTTCTGTAGTTCTGAGTGATTAATTTACTAAATAACCAATGCAATTCCCGTCTACTAACTCAGAATATAATTCATTATTAAAATATTATGTCTTACCTTAAGTGACAGATTTTTCCACCAACTACATAGACATCTATTTAATAATACCAATAGAAGCAATAACAATAGCCATTCTATCTTGTATATGAAGAGGATGTTCCAGTTTACAATATGCTTTCATATGCATTCTCATTTGATGCAACACAACAATATTGTGAGGTGGATGGAGCTGAGGTTTTTATGTTTATTTTTCATCTGAGTGTGCTCTGGCTCAGTAGTATTATGATATGCTTACATTCATCTCTCTGTGAGTCACAGAAAGACAGCACTGTATCTCTAAATTCCAACTCAGTACTTTAATTAGTAAGGTCATCAGTTTACCAGTAAATATAGAATATCCTGTTGAAATTATAACAGAATTAGTAATCTCAGAATAAAGCCTTGAGAAGCTCTTAGTTTTTTTTGAACTGTAACATAGATATCCTCCTAAACTCACTATGATAGAAAAATTGAAATGAAAGTTCACATAAAGGAAATTAGTTTGGCTCACTCTTTCTAGTTTGCCTTCATAGATGAGTTTAGATACTTAATTTTTGTGACAAAAGAAATAACAGTTTTATTCTTCCTAATGAGCCTCTTGCCTATTACCTTGTAAAAAGAGGAGGTGATTTGATGAGTACTCAAAATCCCATGAAATAGCAACAAAATACAAGCTATTTACACCTTTGTTAGACTGAGTATTGTGAACATCAGTCTCATACTATGATTAGGATTGTGAATTATTTGTAATATATAGAATCTAGATTAACTTTTTTCTTTACCTCTGTGTTTGTCAATATA
The DNA here is from genome assembly GCF_025265405.1 of Mesoplodon densirostris. Lineage (NCBI taxonomy): Eukaryota > Metazoa > Chordata > Mammalia > Artiodactyla > Ziphiidae > Mesoplodon > Mesoplodon densirostris. The sequence continues at coordinate 45,912,666 of NC_082665.1, forward strand.
TTAATAAAAGGGAATATAAACTCTAACATAATATATAAAGTTCTTAATGATATGTGGCTGTAGTACAATACTTAATATTGGAAGCTACATAGTGTAATAAATAACAGCACAGAATCCAGAGCTAGACTCCCTGGATTCAAATCCAGGAGTGACCTTGGACAGCTTACTTGATCTTTCTATATCTCAGTCTTGTCATTTGTAAGACCTACTCCACAGAGAAGCTTTGAGGATTTTCTGGGTATTGGGACTGCTTATAGTGTCTGCAAAATAATACTATGAAAGTGTTAACATTAAAAAAATTTTAACTATGTTATATTTTGTTTATACTTTCAATTGATTTGTTTTGACTAATTTAACCTGTTGTTGCAGGCCTAAAATTTATCTGACTCTTCCAAAGAATCAGATAATTGGAATGTTTAAGTTGATTAAGTTTCATGTGTTAAGACAGAATCTTCAAAATACCATCACCCAACCTAGTGACAAAAAATAGAATCAATCCATATTAGAGGTCTATGAAATGCAGGTTAATGGTCAATCTGCTTGTTCCAGTTACCTATTACTGCATTACTACCCCCAAAAGGTAGTGGCTTAAAAATAACAATTAATAAGTATTACCTCTCATGAATCTCTGGGTCAGGTAATTTGAACAGGACACATCAGGAGCAGCTCATCTCTGCTCCACAATTTCTGGGACCTCAGTTGGAATGATAGAAAATAGGCTAGGGGCTGGAACACCTGAGGAATGGCCATGCTTAGGAGCTCATCATCATCCCCCTCTCCCTCCCCCTCCCTCTCTTCTCTCCCACCTCACCTCCTCTCTCTTCAAGGCTCCTCCAAGTGGCTACCTTGGTCTTCTACATAGCTTAACAGTCTCAGGCTAGCCATACAATTCAGAGCTCCAAGCAAAAAGTGGAAATTGCCAGTTTTCTTAGAGACTGGGCAATTAATTGACAGTGCCTCACTTCTACACTACTTTATTGGTCAAATCAGTTACAGGCTAGACCAGATTCAAGGGGTGGGGGGCAAAGATCTGACTTTTCAATGAGAGGGGTGTAAAAGAATTTGCCACCATCTTTAATCTGCTGTACTACTTGATTTTAGACCTACATAATATTATATTACATGCTTTGTTTCTAGTCTGTACTAATTTTAAAAATAAGTATATTTTGTACTAGGCCAAAGCAAATTTATTAATTTTGAATGTGTATGAAATTCTAAAAATTTAAAACTATTTCAATAATTGTATCTGGAGATATTGTAGGGTAAAAAAAAAATAGTTAATTTAGAAAAGTAAAAAAAAAGAAAAGAAAACTTCCACAAAGAAGATTTTCAGTTCTTTGAATCTGGACTGCACATTGGGTTGTGCCAATGTGGTCATTTCAAATAAAATAGAATTATACAGATCAGATTACCCAAACTTGAAAATAAGAAGATTTCTGCATGTGTAAGGAAAAAGCATCCATTACTAGCACCACTACCCGCCCCCACCACCCAAGAACAAACTGCATGAATACTTAAAATGGGCAACATTTGTGACTACGAGCAAAGAACTTCTTCACTGTGGTCCAGAGTATATTTTATATTACCCTAAATTTAACTTATTACTTCATCATAATTTTCTTTTTCTAATTTGATTTCAAAACTAGTTTATATATGGAGTAAATAAATAATATACATCCATTGTTTGATAATGATGCAGATTAAAATAATATTTCTGGAAAATGAGTTTGCTTTGCCTTAAATTCCTTTTCTTGCCTTTAACACTGTCTGTAGTCATCTACACACTTATAAGTTCCTTTGACTTTAAACAGCAGTATTGAAACTAGAAGAACCGTGTGTGTGTGTGTGTGTGTGTGTATGTGATCTGTGGGAAGCTGTCAATTACTGCAGTGTTTATTAATATATTACTTATTTTCTGTCAGTGATGAGATATTACTCAGTTTCCTGTCACAGTATCTTGATAAACCTATTTATTATATTTTATTATAAATCTTGAGGCATTCATTTGATGCACATCTTAATATTACTAGTCCTCTGAGTACATTTAAAGGCAATGACTGCCTTAGATCATTAACTGAAAATACTGAGTTATTTAGAGTATAATGGGATGCTTTTCAAGTCAAGATGATATCACTTACAAAGAAGGTTTAAAATCTCTCTTTTGAGGAGGTGGGACTGCGTTCCTTGAAACATAAATTACGCTTTGTAGCTTCGTACATCAATCTTTTTTTTTAACATATTTATTGGAGTATAATTGCTTTACAATGGTGTGTTAGTTTCTGCTTTATAACAAAGTGAATCAGTTATACATATACATATGTCCCCATATCTCTTCCCTCTTGCGTCTCCCTCCCCGCCACCCTCCCTATCCCACCCCTCTAGGTGGTCACAAAACACGGAGCTGATCTCCCTGTGCTATGCAGCTGCTTCCCACTAGCTATCTATTTTACGTTTCGTAGTGTATATATGTCCATGCCACTCTCTCACTTTATTCCATGTTACCCTTCCCCCTCCTCGTATTCTCAAGTCCATTCTCTAGTAGGTCTGTGTCTTTATTCCCGTCTTGCCCCTAGGTACATCATTCTTAACAGATATCTTTGTTTCAGTTTTGAACAAAACAAGTATATCTGTTATCAGATCACAATTAATGGTATTTGGAATACCATTTATATTTGAAGAAGTCAACATATGTGTAGTAATGTTTCCAAAGATGTTTAGTGTGGTTTTTTTCCTCTCAGTGGCATTTATTGATAACTTATCCTAATTTTATGATAAAAGTTGTTTTTTAACTAGCTTTTATATAGCTATTTTAGTACTTGACCTAAACTACTGACATCAGCAGTAATTTGTAAACTTTTCTAAAAAATGTCTAAACTAAGTGTAATCCTCAAATATTCTTATAGTGATTATAATTTCCTTTTCATTTCTCCCTTTTTAGATAATTTTATTCATCCTCAATACTTCAGTAAATATGAATTTTTAAAATGTTTTGTCCTACCTATGTTCCCTCCTTTTTCTATCTGTATGTTATTATTCTTATCACCAAATTTACACATGGTTTTAAAATTCTTGTAAGTTACCCAAAACCTTAAAAATGAATGGTAAACTTAAAGTTGTTGTTTGTCTATAACATACTTTTAAGAAAATCATTAAGGAATTTTGGGATGGAGGCACTTTCTTTAGAGACAGGTATCAGAGACAGGTATCAAGCTTTAAACATTTAATTTCTACTTGAACACCATTATAAATATTTATGGAGTAATAGAGCATGAAAGAAAAATCTGTATCCCATCTGCAATAAGGTAGGTTACATGAAGACAGATGGGAAAGTTAAAACTGAATAAATATTAATATATATATGTATTAAAAGATATTTCAGCACAAATCTTAGGTTTTTCAAGCATATTGTTTTGCAAAGTATTTTTTGACAAGTAGAATCTTGGCTGTTCTCCACAATGTTCTGAAGAAAACAAGCCAGCTATAATGACATAATATTATTGCATTTTGATTATGGAAGTACCATAAGCCAACAAAACAATTTTTCTCATCTCTCATTTGAATTATCATTCATTTATGCACACTAATTTTAAATTGCTATAACAATATGTATAATTTAAAAGCTAAACATATAGAGCAATTAATTCATTAATTTATTTGTTCAGTATACTTGGCTAATGTATCATGATGTATCATGTATCGTTGTAATTATGAGAGGTTGCAATATGCTAGAAACACTGCATTAAGCAGTGAGAATATAGAGGTTAACAGGCAAGCAAAACACTTATTAAATTTTTAGAAAGACCTCTCACAGCATCTGCAGAATTACCTCAAGGCATAGGTCTATCATTGCCCTAAGTTCAATGCACCACCTATTGATAATAACTCCTAAAAGAAAGAAATAATGCTAAACACATTTGTTGGAGCCTGTAAAAGGCTTTTACGTGTTATTTGGCTTTTTATATTACAACAAGCCTGACCCTTTGAGATTGTATAATCTTCGCAGTTTTCATAGACAAACTGACTACCACTAGGACTCCATTGGTCTCATTCTAGCACCAGTATTTTGTAAAGGTCACACTGGAATAATCTAGCCATTTTCTCTAAAAGTAAATTTAACCACAATTTCAAGCAGTTAATTATCTACATGTAACTTATCTGTTCTCTGAAAATCAATTATGAATGCTTAATTCTAGAGCAATATACTGCTCCCATCAGGTGTACTTTGCTGCCATCTCCTACTATTGCTCAACATTTAATGTTCAAGGAGTGCATTTAATTTCATTTTAGGTGAAACAAGATATACATTGGAAGGAATATAAGAAAAAAAGTCATGAATGCATTTAAAAGTGATTTAGGGTTATCTCCTGTTTTGGATTACTGGGGATAATCAAAAGTTGATTATAGTAAATTATAGCTGTGGTATACTAAATGATACTTCTCCAAAAGTGCAGTCAGAAAGTAGTTGTGTACTTAGAATATCTACTTCTACATTTTTCTTACTTATGCTTAATTTGTAATTTTGTCATAGCAGTAGCCAAATTTTACTTTTAAAAAAATTCAGAACACCTTACCCACTAACTTAGAACACCCTACCAACCAGCTTGTTAACCCCTTCTCTCCCCAAATTAGAAACTCCCTCTTGTGTACTTAAATGATTGTGAGAAAAGAAAGTAACGCTTTTGGCTACTAGCATCAAAACCCAACTCTGATGATTATTTAAGGATGTCAAAATGTAGAATCCAAGGCAGAGCAGAATGTCCTAGACTCAAGAAGGCAACAGTCAGAACAGCTGAGGTTATTCAACGTAATTCTCTTTCTGTATTTTTCATGATGATTCAGTGTCATTGGAGAAGAAATCCATAATTATTTTCACTTGCTTTTATCTCCAGGGCAATCAGCTTTGTTGAGCACCAACCCCATTTTCTCCTGATTGTGGGGCTAATTTAGATCTGGTCACAGGAGAATCAGTGTGAGCTGGAAGCTATCCCAATTTGTGCTCCTACATTGGAGCAGGAGTTCTAGTAGTCCAGTTCCCAATGATATGTGACCAGAGCTGCACCAGGTGTTAAATGATGGCTAGGTATTCCTTTGTGAATATCAATCAGTAGATATGTATTAAACACTAACTATGCATCCAGCATTCCTTTGCTTTTTTGTTTTGTGTTGTTTTTTGAAGCAACTATATATCACATTTTTGAGGAAATCGCTGTCTACACAGGCATATATATTGATATGCATTGAAATAACTAGAGGAAGGAGTCAGGTAGTATAAAATTATTCCTTCATTCTTTAAATCATTCCTTGAAAATCATGCAACAAAATTAAAAACGTTTTAAAAAATCCCCCATCTCACCCCAATATCTATTTATTTGAAAATTTAGAATATTATCTTAAATAACACATATTTAAGGGTAAAAGACTTAAATTATAAACTATTCTAAAATGAAAGACATTGAGATACATATATATCCAAACCTTAAAAAGATGAGGAAGAAGAAATGAATAAGTGTAAAATCAAAAATTAATGAAACTGAATCAAGAAAAGTATATTTGATTTAAAAAATCAAAATCCAGTGTTTTTGAAGACTGATAAACAAGCTTGACTAGAAGGAGGAAAACGTTATTTATGGAAGAGATTTTCAATAATAGGACAAGCCTAATTGTAAATTTACATCAATAAATGTACTATATAAATGTAATGGATAATTTTCTGTTGATTACCAAAACTGAATAAGAAGAATATCTGAATATAGGATGAAATAATTTTAAAAGATGGTCAAATATCTGTCCCTGAAATGGTCTTTCAATTAAGGTTTCAATGAACAGATAATTACCATGTTATATCAATTATTGCAGAACATTAAAAAATGAAAATTTTCATAATACATTCTCTTAAATATAGCTTAACCCAAATAGTATAACCAGATATTGATAATAAAAAAGGGTAAAAACAAGAAAACTCTAGGCCAAGATCATTTATAAAGAGAGGTATAAAAATTCTATTTGAAATATTATCAAACTGAATCCAAAATTGAAATAAAAATTTTAGAACTATATTACAACCAAGTATTAACAAGTAGGGTTTATCTTAGGAATGCAAAGATAGTTCTTCACAACTATATACTAAATTAAGGTGAACAACGTAGAATCACCTTGGCAAATACAGATAAATTGTTTTATAACATTCAAAATCCATTTCACATTTTAAAAACAAAATACAAACAAAATTACAGTGTAAGAAAAAGGAAGAAAAGTTCTCACCTAGATATCTACTAAAAACCTAAATCAGACACAATTATATATAACAGTTCCACACTAACAGCTAATCCATTCAAGAACAAAGAAAAATAAGATTCCTACTTTTACTGCTACTATGTAGTATTCTACAAAAGATCTTTGAATTACAGTTATGAAAACAAGGGATTTTCTTTTTTATACGGCAAACTGTTATAGATTTACTCATACAGGTCTTGCATATTTCTTGTCATATATTTAAGTATTATAAGGTTTCTCTTGCTTTGGTATATGGAATATTTTAAAATATAATTTTACTGGTCATTGCTAGTGTATAGGAAAGCAACTGATAATTGTATGTTGGCTAACTAACTGACTTATTAGTTCTAAATCTTTTCAGTTAATCCTCTACGAATTTCTCGGTAGACAGTCATAATTAACAGGGAGAAAATGATGGTTTATTATAGCTCAATCATTAGCAGAGACATTTTCACATATCAAAAAAAACTATTGTTTTTAAATTTCAGTAAAATAATTAGGAAGAACCTGTGTGTGTACCTTATGGTTTGCCTGGAGTAGAATAAGATTCTCTCTAAAAAGCTCTAAAAAAGGTATAGATTAACACTTCTTTGGGATGAATCAAAGCAACTAATACAAGAATGAAAATAGATGACTTTTTAGGACAATAAGCTCTTATATAAGTATGCCTATTTTATGGACATGCTATAACTTCAGTTCCTGGGCTCACACAGCTCATTCTGATGCTCTATTTTGCCAATCCTACAACCGGAGTGCACTAGGAGTTCATGACTCAGAGATTGACTCATTCTAATTAAATTCAAAAGCAAACTGAGGAACAAAGCACAATGCCCATATATTGATTTTAGGGAAGCCTGTCCTTTCCAGGAACATATATATTTATTTCTACTTCTATAGCACTTGGGAATTCACATTAGTAATCAGGAGATTGCAGCATCAAAGTAAAAATATGAAAAATCTTAAGGAATCTTTCAGCCAGGGTATAAGTACCTGCGCCCAGGTAGGCCTCATTATTGTAATGACCTATAAAATAAAATACACCAAATTCATTGTCTCTCTTCTTTGGAAAGCAATTGTTAAACTCTGGTAGGATCTAGTACACAAGCTTTCCTTTTCCTAGGGTCATATGAAATAACTTCCTTTCATTCAAGTAAAATATTTTCAGGTTTGCTAATACCATTGTTTAAGCAACAGGATTCTTTGATAACCTTTCAAACTTTATGTTTCTAGGCTGTGCAGTTCTTGCTTTGTCAGGGAAAATATCTTTCTGCAGATAATCATGTTCTAAATGTGGTTGTAATTTGTTTAGTTTTGAGACGATTATTATGGAGACATCTCAACAGTCTTCTGTCATGAATTGTTTGATGAATGTGTGTTTGTGTGTGTGTGTGTGTGTATGTGTATGTATGTGTGTGTGTGTTTGTATGTGTGACAGAGAGGCAGGGTAAGAAAGACAGACACAAAAATGGAAAGAGAAAGACAAAAAATGACTTAGATGACCCCTAGATGAGCTATTAACATCCACTATTTTCTTTTCTTAGGACTCTATAGCTTCAATCTCCTAGCCAGTAGAACAAGAGCTTTACCATTGGCTTAATTAGGACATTGCTAATTAAAAAATAATGATTGTGGTAGTAGAGTGCTAATTTTTAATAGCACTTTTACCTATTCCTGATGACTTAACCTTGGCATGACTTGAAAGGATAAAGGAAAATCCAACAATGCTTTTAGTCTGTCCTCTTAGTACTGTTCTGTGAATAAAGCCATGTAGAGTACCATCATACATAAAAAATTCTAGAAGAATCTCCTGGACCGTATCAAAAAAATTCTATTCTGAAGCCCCAAACACGAATATTTTATGTTCCTTGGAAGATTGGGTGAATTATAAGCCCCTTGGAATTTCCTGGAATCTGTCTATATGACATAATATCAGAATAGAAAAAAAAATAAAGGCAGAATGATTGGATGTGTTAACCTTAGTAGAAAATAACTTTATCTTTGAAATTTTCAATGTTGAAAATTGTTTCTACCACTGAGGAACTATTTATATAAAAGTATTCTAATGCCATCAAATCATTACTCTCTGGTTCACAGTCTGTCTTAAATTTGAAGTTATTTCTAGTGATCAGATAATCAAGAACATAAAGTGTGAAAAAAATAACCTTGGCTCAAAGTCTAATTTATAAGCATTTTTGCCCTGCACATATCTGCCTAAATTGGATAGTGAAAACACAACTTTAACAGAAGCCACTGACTAGTTATGTGACGTGCTTTGGTAAGTTACTTATTCTTTCTGCACCAATTTCATCATATGCTAAGTGAGACTAAAAATATTACCAGTTCTTATTGCTTCACAAGATTATTATGAGTACTACATAAAGAATGTGTGTGAAAACACCTTGCAAATTGTAAAGCACTGCATAAATCATGGTTGTTATCTTATGATTGCTGATATATATTTAGATCTATATATCTGTACAAAAAAACTCTACAACATAATTTTTAATCACATATGTAATCCAATTAGTTTAAAATTTTTAAAAAATACAACAACGTGGTAACATCTTACAGAAAACCCCCTAGACCCAAAGACTTTAAGAGAAAGCAAACCAGCTAAAAGATGACCACTTTGTGGGTCTATTGCATCTAATTCCATAAGTGGGATGGTAAACTCAAGAGATTAAGATGAGGCGTGATGAGAATCAGTCACAGCAGAAGAGAGCGGACTTGTATTTATAACATACAAAAATTATAGAATATAATTGTTTAGGTAGAACTTTGGTGATTATGTAAGCCAGATCTACTATAGAGCCCTAAAACCATACCCATAGAGAGCATTCAGTGAATGTCGGTGCAATGAATGAATTTTCTGTATGAGCAAATCAGAGTCTTGAAGGTGACTTACCAAAGTACATAATAGAAGCAGAACCAAAATCGAGCCAAGACAGGAGAATTCTAATCCAGAATTCTTTACATGCTGCCTTCTGTTGATAACAGACCATGTTACCTCTGGTTGCAGAAAGATGCAGCCATAGTGACTGGACACCTGAGCCTATTTCTTTTAACTAAGTTAGTTTTCAGATTGAATGCTAAGAGAGTCCAGACTCTAGTAAGAACATCCCTGTTAGTGTTCATTAAGAGTTGACATCTATAGAGATAAAACATAGAGTCAGTATTTTAAGCAAATGAAAGGTTCAATGTAACAATAAGATTAGACTCCCAGGAAAACCTAGATACTCAGCAGCTGGGACAGGACAATTCCTGAGACTAAGCTGCAGGCTCTGCCCTTGAGAAGAGAAACTTAAATAAAAGTCTACATCTCTAGAGAGTAATACATGCATATTGTTTGACAGTGAATGCTCTGTGTTCACACTATAGTTCTGAACTATGTTCTTAGTATATGTGAATACAAATATATAAAATAGAAATTGTATATATGTTTAGTTTAGGAAATGCTATACATAACAGTACATTAAAGTGTATTGCTACTAAATGATTTGTCCCATGATTGATATTATTATTTATGCTTATCCAAGGGGAAGTAGTGCAAAAACTGTTTCACGTTCAGCCAATGAGCATTAGTACAGAAGATTGCCAGTGCTCTCCTATCCACAGTCCAGTGTACTTTGCAACCCATGGGGTTATGCCTTTGGAGCTTCATTTTATGCCATTTATTTATTGCCTGACAACCTGTTTTGACCCTTAAAAGTGTGAAATAATAATCCTGGATCTGCCACAAAGACTAAAAAAGTAGTGTATTTATGGAAATTAGTAAATATTCAGAACTGGTTGATAATATATCATGAAAACTTATGAAGTACAGTAGTGCAGTACTTAGAGTGAAATTTGTAGACTTAAATTGTATTTGAAAAGATGTACTGACAATTAGTGAGTTAAGCATGAAATGTAAAAAGTTAGAAGACAATATAATTAACACAAAAAAAGAAGAAAGAAAATAATTTATAGTAAGAGCAGATATTAAATGAAATAGAAAACAAAGAAACAATAGAGAGATAAAGCCAAAAGTTGGTTCAAGCCTCTGGAAAGCTTGATCAAGAAAAAAAAGAAAGTACTAAAATGAATAATATTAAGAATGAGAAGATTTTATTATGGATTTAGCAAGGGTAAAAAACTTGTAAGATAGTTTTATGAACAATGGAATGTATTACCTAGGAACGTTGAAGACATAGGTATTATACAAATAGCAATTCCATATGGTACAAACTCTAGAAAAACTCTCACACATACCCTATTCAAGCATGTTCAGAATTGAGCCCCCATGGATGAATAAAGAGATCTCGATGGCTCTGCAGCAAAGCACTGTCTCTATCTGGTGACAGCTACTTTGAATTGGAGTTGATGTGTCAGCAGAAAGGCAATTAGCCGAAGTTCTGGGACAGTAAGTGCCCTATGCTTTTCATGGGTAAGTGCTAACTTAGTTTCCCAAGAGCTTGGAAACACCAGGAGGAGGGGGGCTGATATGCACTGGAAGGAGGAACTCGCATGACTGTTCTCTGAGCTCTCTTTCTTGGCGTGCTCCGAGGAGGCAAGATGTGAGGCGAGGCAGCTGCCCCCGCACTGCTGTGTTGTAGGCTGAGGAACATACTTCCTACTTAATGATTTTTATTCCAGGGATATAGCTACAGATACACTTCTGTATAACAGCAGACATGCTAAAAGCTATTTGCAAAAGGAGTCCTTTGCTCCCTGTAACTTTACTGAGTAATAAATTACTATTTAGCTATGTTTTCGTGAAGCAGCAAAGACATAATGTGTAATTATTATGGGGCAATTCTAAGTAAATTTTTCAGTCTGTATCTCCTCTCTTTAAGGATAAGACTAAATTCTTTTTTCAGGATTTTAAAATTCTCTCAATCATAATTTCATACTGTGCAATGCTACTCAGAATACCCCAATACTCTAATGTTGCAGAAAATTCTGTGAGAGGTGGAATATTCTCCTCTTCTATGTAAGAATGAATAATCCAAAAGTTTTTACAAGTTTCTACCAGAAACAGTATTATCTCTTCCAATAGAACGCAGACTTTCTTTCTCCACAATATGGGTGTTAAACCCCCTAATTATAAAGGCTTTCATCTTAGAAAGCTTCTTCTTTAGGCCCTTAGCAGATAATTACTGCCACCAATGATTTTATAAAATTTATTTTCTTGGATTTTATAACAGGCAGATATTTATTTATTTTCTAATCTGGAAAGGATCTAGGGATAAATATAAGTTACAATTTATCTGTTTTGTCTTTTTTATTTAAAATGTTGCTATTGTTAACTCATTTTTCTTTGTACTTTGTGTTTAATAAACAGTTGTATTTGGGGTATAGGTGACAAATTCAATTCCTCAGCTAGACAGAGAATAACCATGTAGCATATAAAGTTCTGACAAACAAGGCCATAAAGTTTTTTTTTTATTTTTACAGCTTTATTGGAGTAAAATTGCTTTACAATGGTGTGTTAGTTTCTGTTTTATAACAAAGTGAATCAGTTATACATATACATATGTTCCCATATCTCTTCCCTCTTGCATCTCCCTCCCTCCTACCCTCCCTATCCCACCCCTCTAGGTGGTCACAAAGCACCTAGCTGATCTCTCTGTGCTATGCGGCTGCTTCCCACTAGCTATCTATTTTACTTTTGGTAGTGTATGTATGTCCATGCCACTCTCTCACTTTCTGACAGCTTACCCTTCCCCCTCCCCATATCCTCAAGTCCATTCTCTAGTAGGTCTGTGTCTTTATTCCTGTCGTAGTGTCTCCATTGTCATTTTTTTCTAGGTAGTTTTTGATTTCCTCTTTGATTTCTTCAGTGATCACTTTGTTATTAAGTAGTGTATTGTTTAGCCTCCATGTGTTTGTATTTTTTACAGATCTTTTCCTGTAATTGATATCTAGTCTCATAACGTTGTGGTCAGAAAAGATACTTGATACAATTTCAATTTTCTTAAATTTACCAAGGCTTGATTTGTGACCCAAGATATGATCTATCCTGGAGAATGTTACATGAGCACTTGAGAAAAATGTGTATTATGTTGTTTTTGGATGGAATGTCCTATAAATATCAATTAAGTCCATCTTGTTTAATGTATCATTTAAAACTTGTGTTTCCTTATTTATTTTCATTTTGGATGATGTGTCCATTGGTGAAAGTGGGGTGTTAAAGTCCCCTACTATGAGTGTGTTACTGTCTATTTCCCCTTTTATGGCTGTTAGTATTTGCCTTATGTATTGAGGTGCTCCTATGTTGGGTGCATAAATATTTACAATTGTTATATCTTCTTCCTGGATCGATCCCTTGATCATTATGTAGTGTCCTTCTTTGTCTCTTATAATAGTCTTTATTTTAAAGTCTATTTTGTCTGACATGAGGATTGCTACTCCAGCTTTCTTTTGGTTTCCATTTTCATGGAATATCATTTTCCATCCCCTCACTTTCAGTCTGTATGTGTCTCTAGGTGTGAAGTGGGTGTCTTGTAGACAGCATATATATGAGTCTTGTTTTTGTATCCATTCAGCCAGTGTGTCTTTTCGTGGGAGCATTTAATCCATTTACATTTAAGGTAATCATCGATATGTATGTTCCTATTCCCATTTTCTTAATTGTTTTGGGTTCGTTATTCTAGGTCTTTTCCTTCTCTTGTGTCTCTTGACTAGAGAAGATCCTTTAGCATTTGCTGTGAAGCTGGTTTGGTGCTGCTGAACTCTCTCAGCTTTTGCTTATCTGTAAAGGTTTTAATTTCTCCATCAAATCTGAATGAGATCCTTGCTGGGTAGAGTAATCTTGGTTGTAGGTTTTTCTCCTTCATCACTTTAAATAAGTCCTGCCAGTCCCTTCTGGCTTGCCTAGTTTCTGCTGAAAGATCAGCTGTTAACCTAATGGGGATTCCCTTGTGTGTTATTTGTTGTTTTTCCCTTACTGCTTTTAATATGTTTTTTTTGTATTTAATTTTTGACAGTTTGATTAATATGTGTCTTGGCGTGTTTCTGTTTGGATTTATCCTGTATGGGACTCTCTGTGCTTCCTGGACTTGATTAACTATTTCCTTTCCCATATTAGGGAAGTTTTCAACTATAATCTCTTCAAATATTTTCTCAGTCCCTTTCTTTTTCTCTTCTTCTTCTGGAACCCCTATAATTCGAATGTTGGTGCGTTTAATGTTGTCCCAGAGGTCTCTAAGACTGTCCTCAGTTCTTTTCATTCTTTTTTCCTTATTCTGCTCTGCAGTAGTTATTTCCACTCTTTTATCTTCCAGGTCACTTATCTGTTCTTCTGCCTCAGTTATTCTGCTATTGATCCCTTCTAGAGTATTTTTAATTTCATTTATTGTGTTGTTCATCGTTGCTTGTTTCATCTTTAGTTCTTCTAGGTCCTTGTTAAATTTTTCTTACATTTTCTCTATTCTATTTCCAAGATTTTGGATCATCTTTACTATCATTACTCTGAATTCTTTTTCAGGTAGACTGCCTATTTCCTCTTCATTTGTTAGGTCTGGTGGGTTTTTATCTTGCTCCTTCATCTGCTGTGTGTTTTGCTGTCTTCTCATTTTGCTTATCTTACTGTGTTTGGGGTCTCCTTTTTTGCAGGCTGCAGGTTTGTAGTTCCCGTTGTTTTTGGTGTCTGTCCCCAGTGGCTAAAGTTGGTTCAGTGGGTTGTGTAGGCTTCCTGGTGGAGGGGACTACTGCCTGTGTTCTGGTGGGTGAGGCTGGATCTTGTCTTTCTGGTGTGCAGGTCCACGTCTGGTGGTGTGTTTTGGGGTGTCTGTGGACTTACTATGATTTTAGGCAGCCTCTCTGCTAGTGGGTGGGGTTGTGTTCCTGTCTTGCTAGTTGTTTCGCATAGGGTGTCCAGCACTGTAGCTTGCTGGTTGTTGAGTGAAGCTGGGTGCTGGTGTTGAGATGGAGATCTCTGGGAGATTTTTGCCATTTGATATCATGTGGAGCTGGGAGGCCTCTTGTGGACCAGTGTCCTGAAGTTGGCTCTCCCACCTCAGAGGCACAGAACTGACTGCTGGTTGCAGCACCAAGAGCCTTTCATTCACACGGCTCCGAATAAAAGGGAGAAAAAGTAGAAAGAAAGAAAGAAAGAAAGAGGATAAAAGAAATTAAAATAAAGTAAGGTAAAATACAATAAAGTTATTAAAATAAAAAAAATTATTAAGGAAACAATTTTTTTAAAAAGTAAAACGAACAAACAAAAACAGACGGATAGAACCCTAGGACAAATGGTGAAAGCAAAGCTATACAGACAAAATCTCACACAGAAGCACACACATACACACTCGCAAAAAGAGGAAAAGGAAAAAATAACAAATCTTGCACTCAAAGTCCACCTCCTCAATTTGGGATGATTCGTTGTCTATTCAGGTATTTCACAGATGCAGGGTACATCAAGTTGGTTGTGGAGATTTAATCTGCTGCTCTTGAGGCTGCTGGGAGAGATTTCCCTTTGTCTTCTTTGTTCGCACAGCTCCTGAGTTCAGCTTTGGATTTGGCCCCACCTGTGCGTGTAGGGCGCCGGAGGGCGTCTGTTTTTCTCTCAGACAGGACAGGGTTAAAGGAGCCGCTGATTCGGGGGCTCTGCCTCACTCAGGCCGGGGGGAGGGAGGGGTACGGATGCGGAGCGAGCCTGCGTCGGCAGAGTCCGGCGTGACGTTGCACGAGCCTGAGGCGTGCCGTGCGTTCTCGCGGGGAAGTTGTCCCTGGATCACGGGACCCTGGTAGTGGCGGGCTGCACAGGCTCCCCGGAAGGGAGGTGTGGAGAGTGACCTGTGCTCGCACACAGGCTTCTTGGTGGCGGCAGCAGCAGCCATGGCGTCTCACGCTCGTCTCTGGGGTCCGCGCTGATAGCCGCGACTCGCGCCCGTCTCTGGAGCTCCTTTTGGCAGCACTCTTAATCCCCTCTCCTCACGCACCAGGAAGCAAAGAGGGAAGAAAAAGTCTCTTGCCTCTTCGGCAGGTCCAGTCTTTTTCCCGGTCTTCCTCCCGGCTAGCCGTGGCGCACGGCCCTTCAGGCTGTGTTCACTCCGCCAACCCCAGTCCTCTCCCTGCGCTCCGACCGAAGCCCGAGCCTCAGCTCCCAGCCCCGTCTGTCCCAGCCGGTGAGCAGACAAGCCTCTCGGGCTGGTGAGTGCCGGTCGGCACCGATCCTCTGTGAGGGAATCTCTCCGCTTTGCCCTCCGCACCCCTGTTGCTGCGCTCTCCTCCGTGGCTCCGAAGCTTCCCCCCTCCGCCACCCCCATCTCCGCCAGTGAAGGGGCTTCCTAGTGTGTGGAAACCTTTCCTCCTTCACGGCTCCCTCCCACTGGTGCAGGTCCCGTCCCTATTCTTTTGTCTCTGTTTTTTCTTTTTTCTTTTGCCTTACCCAGGTACGTGGGGAGTTTCTTGCCTTTTGGGAGGTCTGAGGTCTTCTGCCAGCTTTCAGTAGGTGTTCTGTAGGAGTTGTTCCACATGTAGATGTATTTCTGGTGTATCTGTGGGGAGGAAGGTGATATCCGCATCTCACTCTATCGCCATCTTCCCCCTCTCAAGGCCATAAAGTTTTAAAATGATCTTTAAGGATTTTTTTTCCCAGAAGTCGCTTAAGGAAAATGATTTTCATAGTTCTAAATCTTATAGGATCACCAGCCAATAAATGCAGTTTGATACATTCTGCATGTATGTAGGTTACTTCGTTTGCTTGGAAGGTCTCCTGAACAACGGATATTTTCAGGCAAAGGCTAAATGAAATCTTGATGGGAATATTATAGATCGAATTTAAGCATCAAATGAGTGACTTAATTAATGATCTTGAAAGTCACTTCCATCTCTGAGAATCTGTATCTTTAGATATTTTCTAATGAGAATAGTGGAGAATTAACTCAAGGGCCTGGTAGCCTAATTTGACCTATGAATTTAGAAGAGCTGTTCATACAGAAATATTTTTTTCAGATACTGTACTGGAACACCATTATAAAGTTACTGAACAATAACACTATACAAAAACAGTATTGACTTTAATGTGTTCCCACTACTAGCATATTGTGGACAATCTCTTAAAGGCACAAGTAAATTGTTCTGAGGTGGTGGACAAGACAGCCCACTTAAAAGACTCTGAATGACGAGGGCATTCAGTCAGTTGTGGTTCCTGTTAGTGAGAAGAGGTAGTTTGGCAGTTAACCACGGGTGACTGGGAACCAAGCCTCCAATCCTGCTGATTTCTGAGGTGTGCTGTCTTTCATACTGTGCTGTGTCTTTGATGCTCCCTCACAGGCGGACCGTTTTAAAATCTACCTCACGGGGAGGGGCAAGAGTAAGCTGGGAAGAAGTGAGAGAGCGGCATGGACATATATACGCTACCAAATGTTAAAATAGATAGCTAGGGGGAAGCAGCCGCATAGCACAGGGAGATCAGCTCGGTGCTTTGTGACCACCTAGAGAGGTGGGATAGGGAGGGTGGGAGGGAGACACAAGAGGGAAGAAATATGGGGATATATGTATATGCATAGCTGATTCACTTTGTTATAAAGCAGAAACTAACACACCATTGTAAAGCAATTATACTCCAATAAAGATGTTAAAAAACAAATAAATAAAAAATAAAAATAAAAACGGCGGACTGGACAAAGGCTTCATGGTGCGCCACAAGCCCAGGGTCTTCTGGCTGCATTAAATGAGGGCAAGAAGTCAACACAGTTGAAACATATACTCCCAGAGGGTTCTTTGAAAATAAGAAATATGTGCTTTTTTTTTTTTTTTTGTATTTAAGAAAAAATTTATTGGAGTGTAGTTGATTTACAATGTGTGTTAGTTTCAGGTGTACAGCAAAGTAACTCAGTTATATATATATTCATTCTTTTCTGGGTTTTTTTTCTCATAAAGGTTATCACAGAATATTGAGTAGAGTTCCCTGTGCTGTATAGTAGGTCCTTGTTAGTTATCTATCATATGTAGTAGTGCATGTATGTTAATCCCAAACTCCTGATTTATCCCTCTCCCCACGTTTAACCTTTGGTAACCATAAATTTGTTTTCGATTAAAAAAAAATCTACTTCACAATCATTATGTATCTCGTACATCTTTACAAAGTAAACTGTGGTATTTTGCAGAGGAGTCAACTCTCCCTCAAAGGAAAATTTTCATCATTTTATGTCTTAAGTTGCTTCAACTTCAGTGTTACTACTGGGGAATCATTGAGTTTCAGAACAATGCAGTTGATTCAGGATAAAAGATCGCAAACTTTAAAAAAAAATTAATTTATTTTTCCTTTCACCCACAGGTCTACCCACGGATAGCGCCGGCATTTTGGCACTACCTGCGGGTAGAAGTGAGTAGCGGGTACTTGAATTCTCCCACCCTTGCTCCTTGCTTGCTGCTGGCCCTGTCTGATCTGATGTGCCCATTTTATTCAAGATGCAGCTGCCATTCTGTGTAAACGTGCTCTCCACGCCACCACCATTCCTTAGAGTTGGGTCAGAAATCCAAATCACCAAAAATACAAGATCATCATCTTTCTTAATAAGTTTCCAAATCAAGACCATATCATATGCATTATAATTGATGAAAAACGAAGCACTAAATTATGGAAAACCATGCTTGCACCAGTTCTTAATCAGTATTTTTGAGAGAGAATTCCTCAGCTTGACTTTACAGTGTCTCGAGGTAAAGGAAAATAACCCTGCTTCACTCCCCTTCTCTTCTCTTCTGTCTCCAGGACCACGAGCAGCAGTTCTCCTACTCCTCCACGAGGTCCAAGGCCCCCAGTGCCATCATCACAGGTCTCAAGCCAGCCACCAAGTACATTTTTCATATCCGAGTGAGGACTGCAACAGGGTACAGTGGATACAGTCAGAAGTTTGAGTTTGAAACAGGAGATGAAAGTAAGTTTCACACAAAGATATAAAATAAGATGTTAATTTAGTGTGGTTCTAATGTGACCTGATAATTGAAAATCTGATGTCCCAAATTTTGAATAGTCTCATCATGCAGGATTCTGTTCATGTAAATACTCATACAGTCATTTCAGTTAATGCTTTGGTGCTATCGTTAAATATTTTCATGAAATGCCTTGCTCTACCACAGTTGTAATGTGGCCTAAATCTGTCTCTTTATGCAGAATTCATCACTCAGGCCACAACACAGAGAGTCTCACTGGGTGGTGTTAGCCTAATTGTCCGCCAGTCTTGGCATCATAATGGGATACTAATGAATACTTGGAAGAGAGTAAAGCCATGAGCAAATGATTTTAGCAGTTAGTTCAAAATTATGCAGCTTTGGCTTGTTATATTAGATCAATAAAAACAGTGGTCAGGAGACAAACTCCCCTGAAATGCACGTTATAAGTTTAAATATTAGATACATGGGCTTGATTAGAAACTCAAATTAATTTCATAGTGTTAACATATTGAAAACCAAAATGGGAGATGAGGGGAGTGAGGCGTTCCAAAGTCATTTGACATAACATTAAATGGCATGTTCATTCTAAACCCAGTTCTACCACTGAATTATTTTTTCAATTTTAGAAATCCATCACATTGCTATCTTTGTAAGGATGATATAGGTGGCTTTTGCTATGTACTTTGATGGAAAAATATCTAAATACCTAATTATAATAAAATTCTGTTCCCATCACTGTTAAAATACCTGTATTTGCATAAGAATTTAATAGCAACTTTATTGTAAAAATTATTTATGAATAACAATAATAATGTCTACCATTTATTGAGCCTATTCTCATAGGTGCCATAAATGATGTGCAGTATTTTACATGTGTTGTCCCTTTTAAACGTTTCAACATCCAATGAGACCAGTATTATTTTCCTAATTTTACTTATGAGAAATCAGAAGCCTAGGGAAATTGAGCAACTTGTCAGATTCATGCAGCTGGTAAGAAAGCTAAGCTAAAATTTGAAACTAAGGGCTATCTTCTTCCAAGGCCAGTACTCTACCATCCTGCCAAGTCCTTCCATTGGAATTATAAAATGCTAACGGTAAAACCACTGATTAAGCCACAATTCCCCCAGTTTATCACTCCCTGAAAGTGAAGCTATGTGAGTTTCTAACTATATGACAGAAGGAGTGTTTTGTTGTTGTTTTTAGGTTAATGAACAACATTGATCATAAGAACTTTTTCATTACAACTATATCTAACTAAAAAGTGGAAAAGCACTGACATATTTAATTAAGAAGGAATACAGCTTAAGGAGGGAAAGTAAACAAATGAATAAAAAGAATACTTATAACCTGGATGTTTAATATCTGTGATAGTCATTTGTAATCCCACTGAAGACTATTGACTTTTCAAGCTAGAGATGAAATTATTGGGAGTGTAGTTATCACAAAACTCCATAATCAAAAGCAATATTCAAAAAATGTCCCTGCTATGTCCTATTGACTGCTTTCTTCCCTGCCCACATGTCAAGACTTAATCTAGGTGCAAAGCCAAGGACACAATTCAAGGAAAGTTTGGTCCAGGGAAGAGTCACATCATTGTCTTATCCAGGGTGTGTTTATTGTGTCTTATTTCACAGATGAAGAAATTCACCTAACTTTTTAAAAGTATGACATTTTTGAGTATTATATCATCAAGTCAGAAATGTACTCTCAAACTCATAGGTCTAAATCTAGATAATTCATTTATGTTTGTCTGGGACTTTTAGACAAAGCAATCTAGTCTAATAAGAAAATGTAAGTTCTGATCTAAATTTTAAAATTTGTATTTGGTTTTAACTCTAAATTTCAACTTATTGTACTTTCAGTACTAGAATTCTTTCAGATGTTATGTAAAAGATAAGTACTTTGAAACTCCTTAGCAGAAAGGTCCCATACTTACCATGACCCAGTATAGTATTGATTCATTCAATGAAAAATATATAGGACAGTTAACATGTGCCATACTCTGCGTGAGTCTCTGGGGATAAAAAAGTAATAAGACCTGCAACCTCTGCCTTCGCATAATTTATAGTCTAGATTTGTGGGAGGAAAATGAAAGTTTCAATTAAAAAATACAAGGTTGAATG
The DNA here is from genome assembly GCF_025265405.1 of Mesoplodon densirostris. NCBI lineage: Eukaryota > Metazoa > Chordata > Mammalia > Artiodactyla > Ziphiidae > Mesoplodon > Mesoplodon densirostris. Next base: position 45,932,942 of record NC_082665.1, read on the forward strand.
ACATGTACTACCAGACAGATATGCAAAGAGTGCTACGAGAGTGTAGAGAAGCTGCCCTAATTCAGCATGAATAGATCATGAAGGTCTGGAGGATGAGACGCAGTGGCTCATTCTTTAAAGAAGGGTGATAAAGGAATAGCAAAAGCACTGAGACCTGAGACAGCATGAAAAATTTAAAGAAGAGCCAACTATTTGGTGTGACTACAGTGAGGAGACATGAAAAATTAAATGGTGGGAGCTAAAAGCAGAGAACTATACAGGGGCCAAGAACAAGACGAAGTTGCTCTTTGGGCCATGTCAAACTTATTGGACTTTATGAAGAGATTGAAGATTCATGGGAGGATTTTAATTAGGGAGTAACATGACCAGTAACATGTGCAAGACTGTCTGTTGAGCAGTTTACACAAATTATCTTTTTCATTCTGCTAAGATTATAACTCTTTTTAGAAACTTAAGTAGCTTTACCAAAATCTGATAACCAATGAGTGGAGGTGCAAGATTAGAACCCTAGAAGCACCTGACAGCAGCAGCAGACAGCAAACACCATATTCTGAATTACTGATTTATAAATGTCATGAAAGTGACTTTTATAACACCGTTGAAGAGACAACAGCGTTTGAGAAGAGTCTGAAAAATATGTTTGTGTAAACCTGGAGTTTGGGTGCATAGAGCGGCTCCCGAGTCAATTTACAGCCTGAGGAAAAATCATTTAAAGGATCATTTTTTATCTGGTTAGTTTTAAATTGCATTTTCAAAGCATGCTGTTTATATCCAGAAGAGAATTTCAATGAATAATGTCATAGTAGGATATGTGTAGGTTTACTATAAATTCAGGAATATAATGATATGAATCCAAACTGACAGCATCAGTCTTTTTCTCTACATACCCTCCTAGCGCATCTTTAATTTTTTATAGCTTTTGTTTTTCAAGTACTGTCTGAACTATTGTAATGTCAACTTTCTTATTAAAGTCTCTCTTCTGTATTATTTAATTAACTGACTTTATAATGCATAGAGATGGGGTGTGAAGTGGGGAGGTGAAATTAGGTACTCTCTCATTTGATGGTCTGGTTCAAATTTTTTAAAACAAGCAAAACAAAGTAGTTTACAATGTCATTCCCTTTAACCGTACCTATTTTACTTTGTTCAACTTTTAGTTTGCTAACAACCAATGAGATAATAATATAAAATATGAAACAATTCTTTTTCAAAATTATAATGTTCTTAACTGATTACTTGTACTCTACAAACATAGTGGCTTCATTTATTTTTTAACATCTTTACTAGAGTATAATTGCTTTACAATGTTGTGTTAGTTGCTGCTGTATAACAAAGTGAATCAGCTATATATATGCACATACCCCCATATCCCCTCCCTCTTGCGCAGCTCTCCCACCCTCCCTAGCCCACCCCTCTAGGTCATCACAAAGCACCGAGCTGATCTCCCTGTGCTATGCAGCTCCTTCCCACTAGCTATCTATTTTACATTTGGTAGTGTATATATGTCAGTGCTACTCTCTCGTCCCAGCTTACCCTCCTCCCTCCCCGGTCCTCAAGTCCATTCTCTAGTAGGTCTGCGTCTTTATGTCTTTATTCCTGTCCTGCCCCTAGGTTCATCAGAACCATTTATTTTTAGATTCCATATATATGTGTTAGCACACAGTATTTGTTTTTCTCTTTCTGACTTACTTCACTCTGTAAGATGAAGTAAGATGGGCACTAGGTCCATCCACCTCACTACAAATAACTCAATTTTGTTTCTTTTTATGGTTGAGTAATATTCCATTGTAAATATGTGCCACATCTTCTTTATCCATTCATCTGTCGATGGACATTCAGGTTGGTTCCATGTCCTGGCTATTGTGAATATAGCTGCAATGAACATTGTAGTACATGATTCTTTTTGAATTATGGTTTTCTCAGGGTATATGCCCAGTAGTGGGATTGCTGGGTCATATGGTAGTGCTATTTTTAGTTTTTTAAGGAACCTCCATACTGTTCTCCATAGTGGCTGTATCAGTTTAATTCCAACCAACAGTGCAAGAGGGTTCTCTTTTCCACACCCTCTCCAGCATTTATTGTTTCTAGATTTTTTGATGATGGCCATTCTGACTGGTGTGAGGTGATACCTCACTGTGGTTTTGATTTGCATTTCTCTAATGATTAGTGATGTTGAGCATCCTTTCATGTGTTTGTGGGCAATCTGTATGTCTTCTTTGGAGAACTGTCTAGTTCTTCCACCCATTTTTGGATTGGGTTGTTTGGTTTTTTTTGATATTGAGCTGCATGCGCTGCTTGTATATTTTGGAGATTAATCCTTTGTCCATTGCTTCATTTGCAAATATTTTCTCCGGTTCTGAGGAGCTATCACCGTGACTCCTCTTGCTCTGTTTTTAGACCAGAGGTTGGATTTTTTTCCAGAGTCAGAATGTGCTAGTGGAAACCGGCCAGCAAGTTTAAAGAGTACTAACTATGACTGTTAGCACTATAAAAAGAGCCTACTTGAACTATAGCTATTGGGATCCTCTTTTCCTAAGTCTATAGAACAACCTCATTCCCTATGTTATATAGGAAGAGAGAGAGAGAACAAGGGAGAGAGAATTGACTGATAGATCTATAGATAAGTAGGTAGAAAGTCACTCATATATAGTCACAAAACACTTTCTTTTTGTGTTTCAATACGGACGTTTCATATGTCTGCTAATCTCTCTTTCTTAGGACTAATAGTGTATAGCTAAATATTATGTTCACTAACAGCATTTATTGAACTGCTGTTGTGTACAGGTCTTTTGATTAGGTACTGTAATCGATCCCCCCATCTTTTTGGAATAGAGTTAACAAAATTACAATAAACTACAGAATCAGTAGTAAGAAAGTAAGAACACATAAATATTCCATGTGGATCTTCTCGAAAGATAGGTGAACAATAGATAGGTGTTAGTCAGAAGCTCTCAAGTATAAGAATTTTCTCAAAATTAATATAAAATCCATATTATGCCCCAAAGTATCAAACACACCCACACGCACGCACACACACTGGCGTGCGTGCACACATACACACTGTCAAATACAGGCCTTTTTGGCTTATATGAATGAAACAACAGAAAATTTTATCTGCCTCATATTTGTTTTTATTTCTGAGCTTATTTTCTGGAGAAAATGTGCTTCTTTTCAATGAAGAAAAAGATGAGAATTAAAATTGAAAAGTTATCTATATAACCAATAATGTTATCCATATCCTTACAAATTGCTTGAAAAACCATATTTGATTCAATTTTAACAATCATCTGTTAAAATTACACGTACATTGTTAAAGAGAAATAATTTAATGATAAGGCAGTCAAACATTTGTTTTCATTTAAAACACAACCAAGATTTATCTAAATTCAAATGTAATTTACAGAAACAAAAAATACTTTCATGGGTTCATTTTTTAAACCAAAATAAAATATATCCTGCTAGATTGCAGTCAACTTAAACATTTTACTTATATACTGTAAAACAGTTTGTGAAGCTATCAAAAGGTAGGAGAATCCATAGCTTAAAGCCAATTTTTGAAAGAAAACTGGAATTTTACACGTAATTTATCTCTTCCATTGCCTTAATGGTTATCCAAATGGTCCAGGAGAGTTAATACACAGCCAACATATAAGCAATGCATTCCTTTTCCCTGAAAAGATTAATTACACCTTAAATTTTAATAATATGTAAATTTAGGATTTTACCTGTAAGCTACACGAAGCACTTCTGTAGCACCAAAGCCACATCTGTCAGCATTTTACCCAAAGTAGTAATGATGGACTAGATTTATATCACTTAAATAACCACATAAAAGTCATTATGATCAACATTAACTAACCAAAGTATAAATTACTGAATCATGGCAAGTGTTTCAAATTAGAATCTTATGCCACATCTTACACATTTATACAAAAAGTGTTATGTTGATACAAATGAATAAATTTAATCGCTTAGTTATTTCAAAAACACCCATAAAATTTAGCTGTTTTTAGTATGGTTTCATATTTAAGCAATTTGATTAGTTTTAACAATTTATGTATGGAAATGATCCTGAAAATTAAGGTGCAAGATCGTGTCTCTAATTTCTTCTTCCTTAGTCTATTTTTCATGCCCTCATTTGACTAATTTTTCTATACTCAACTTTCTACACTTAAAAGCTCCAAATCGTTGGGTATTTTCTACTGAATAAAATGTGAGTTTCTCAACAAATATTCAAGTCTTCCTCCAATCTAATCCAAATTGACATCGTTTCTGTTCTATTTCCCTCTAGTTAACGTATACCCTGGGAAAATGTATAAATGCTCATGCACGAAATTTTCTGAATCTTCGTCTTATCTAAGTTGTGTCTGTGACTTCCAACTGGCATATTCAGAAACCTATCACATTACAAATGGTCAGTCCAGCTCACATGCTACACCTTCTGAAGTGTTTTTGATCAATCCAGTGAGAAGTAATCACTCTTTCCTCAGACTTTCTGTAATATTTTATTGTGTGAGGGCTTACTTCTTTACTAAGTTGCTAGCACTTTGAGGTCAAAAACTGTCACCTGTGTATCTTTGTGTCTCATAAAATGTCTTATACATAGTTTCCAATACACATTTAATTAAATAAATGAAGAATGTGTAATTTCAAAATATGGAAGAATAGCATATTGCCTACCTGTCGAAAAAGAAAGAATCAAATATTTTTTTTTTGCCACAGGTAAGCAATATTGCTTGCTATATTTTGGGTAACAAGCTGTAACTGATTTGAGTCATGTAGAAACATGATATATGCAATTTTAATTACAAATTAATTGTTAATTCTAAAATTTGGGGGTATTTGAGGTAGAATAAAATAACTTTTTTGTTGTTAAATAGATATCCCTCCTTACACACCTTTAAAAAAAAAATCTCTATTATGTTTGATCCAGTCTATTGGTTGAAACCCAATCTGTACTGCTTTAATTACCAAGGATGAAATTAGCTACATCATTATTAACAGCAGCCAGAAACCTGGGGATGATTATTAATGGTGAAGCATGAAGCAGAAAGAGGGCCAGCTGACCCTGGTGGAGTAATAAAAAAGTTAATTAATCAAGAAGGAGGCAGATTTCATATTTATGAGTCTACCCAGAGGAGGATGAATTCCAGTATATCAGACTTTAATTTGAAATAATCTTCAATCAATAGCACACTTTCAATGTTGGCAGCCATAGCTGTCTAAACAGAAACATCAGTAGGAAAGAAAAATTTTCTAGCAGTTAGGTTGTCTGAATATAAATTGGCCTACCTTATGACACAATGAAGACCTCTTGTAAGACTTTTTGCTGAAGCTAGCTGGATGCTTATTCAGCATGTCATAAAGGAAATCCCTGCTTTGGTTAGGAGGTTGTGATAGAAATTTAATGTAACTTCTAACATTGATATTTTATAAAAACAGATAATATTTAGTGAGTTCTAATTATGCTTCAAACACTATTTAATTCTTTATGGCTACTAATATACTTACAACCTTTGAAGGGGGTGCTATTATCATGCCTATTTTATGGATTAGAAAACAAACACAAAGATGTTTAGTGACTTACCAGGTCCTCACAGCTATTAAGTGTTAAAATAGGGGTATTGTGGCATTAGACTCTTTTCATGCTTGGAACCAGGACTGAGTTCCCTTTCTACTCATTCAGTGTTTTCACTTTGATTATTCAGGTTGGTCATTACGTCTAATTTTCTACATGATTATTTCTTATTCTTACCTCCAATACTCCACTCTTCCTTAACTAATTATATTCTTCCTTAGAATAAAATGTGTTTGATTTTCAGAAAACTGTAATTATTTACAAACCACCATGCATCAAGTTCAGAGGGTTATCTGTGTTTTAATGTAGATTTATGGATTAATGCACACATGGTACACCTAGTATGCCATTCTAAAGGGGCAAAATAATGCAGTTAGTCTGATTACCTTAAATGAGCTGGGACTTGATGAAAAGTAACTATTTGCATAGAAAATGGAAGTCTCCTTTTAAGAAGCCTGCATTGACAAAAATATTTTGCTTCAGTTTTGCACGGATCCAAAAAAGATTTTAAATGATGGGAACCGGGCTTATGCACCATAGGACAGATTGAAGGCCTTAATATGAAAAATATTGAAGATTATAACTTTGCCAAATGGGCTGGAAAGAAAATCATTCACTATTAACAGGTACTTAGAAGTTGTAAAATGTGTATATCAATGTGCAGTGTTACAATTTGGATCATATTAAAAAGGGAACTAACAAACAGCAATGGATCTATTTCTTAAAACAGAATATAGTTTTATTTTAAGCCAATAACCTGCAGCAACATACAGAAAAATATGATTTCTTTGGGATATAAGCCATCATCCCTTGACTAGAATTTTTTTTTTGAGATCGGGAGCCATTTCTTATTCATTTTTTACTTCATGTATTGTTTTGCATGTGTCTGACAAATAGAAAAAATAAACAAAGATAAATAATATATGTTCTCTGTCTTCAAGAAGCTCACCACTAACCTCACTAGAGGCTCTTGTAACAGAGTTCCTTATTTATGTCATTCCCAAAGTCTAATTTTAATTTGACTTGATTTGAGATGAGATGGATTGTTTCTATCAGCCATCATATAAATCGCCTGAATTTTTCTGTCAAGCTATTTGACTTTTCAACCTTGAATTCTTTAACAGAGCAAAAAATGTTCTTAAGACATTTTAAATTGCTCCAAATTTAGTGAAAAATATATTCTCTATGTAATACTTGAAGATTTAGAGCCATTCTTTAGATTACACAAATCAGCTGTATTGACTTCTATTGTAAAGTGGTTTTTTAGTGTCATATTTTCGTTGTTAGAAAAGCATAAAGGGCAAAGCAAAGATAAAACTAATCTCTTAATATAACCATATGGAACCTATCTGGAACTGCTCGTATGTTTCTTAATTATGGTTGACCTCTCACCCTCATCTGTTGCATGATCATTTACTATTCTCAGGACAGGGTTGGGAGTATTGTGATGTTCAGTCATTGCTTCTAGAACGCGTTAGGGTAGTTCCAGCTAGCTGTAGGGTGATGCCCAGTGGCAATACATAGATGTGGTTCATACAGGCAAAGGGTAGAAACACATGATGCTGGGATGAAAGTGTCCTTTAGAAGCCATGGACTGCAAGGATGACACAGCACAGGGCCTTGGTTCCTTTCATAGCTTTATTTCCTATTTCCTGACTGAATTCTATCCACCTGGTAGTCCATCGTTTCCAGAGCTGAAAAAATTTGAGAGTTGAATGAAAGAGTTGTCAAAATGTCCAAGTCAGGTGAAAAGTACTTTATGGAAAGTACATAAATACTAAATACTATCTGCCGATGTCAAAACATAAAGATATAACATAGTTTGAATTGTACTTACCATGGTACCAGTATACAGTAAAAATAATTTTAAATTATCTAACGTAACATCTTTTAAATGTGTATTAACCCAATGCAAGACATCTATCTGCTTTTGCCTTTATCTCACTGTGAAGTCCCAATACTGAATGGACAGATGTTTATTAAACAAACCCAGCCAGCTCTACCAAGGCCTGTGTGAAGAATCAAGAAGCAGCTTAAGTATTTGCGTTACATTTTACTTTTTCAAGGGAAACAGTAGTTCAGTGAATTTAAATTGAGTAATAAGAATTCTTGGCAAAATAATAGTAGGAATCTTTTAAAAGATTTAGCTGTGTGTGCACAGACCTGAGCAAGACACGCGTGAGCGCATTACTGACTATGCAACAGGCAGAGAAGCGGAGTGCAGCAACCTTGCTGCCAGTTATAAAACAGCTGATTTACAACAAACTGAATCCATATTCTCTTAAGCTTTTGGAAAACTGAGAATCCTTTAAAAAATGCTCTTGCACTGTAGGTATTCTTTTAATTAAATAGTTCTATATGCTGTATACAAAACAGAAGAGCAGACTAAATGATTTTTTTCAACAATCAGTTTCAGCATTTCTGTAAACAATAAACATTGCAATATGACTTAATGAAGTTAGCATACATATGTATATTTATATATACATATATATGTGTATACCTATACATTATACATATACTTATATTCGTATATTATATATGAATATATAATATACATATATTATGCATTTTTACACACTTCCTATTCTCATTCTGAGATGAAGGAATGAAATTGGCAATGTTTTCAATAGTGTTGCATAATCTGTTATCCTTGGAAGTAAAAGGGCTTATTTCTAAATCTGATACAAAGTTTGTTCCAAATTTGATGTGATGAGAAAGAAAGTGAAGGGCACTTGAAAGGAAGCAGCAAAAGCTAAAGAAGGCAGAAGAATGTTCAGTTGTTCGATTTATTTCCTCACTCCACTCCATCAAAAAATATTAATGAGGGCCAGATATAAAGGCAGGCACTGGGGATTCAAAGATGAAAAGAATAAACTTGTTCTTGACTTTCACAAAAGTTAGTTGAGAAGTTCAGATAATTACACAAGATTACAATACAGGGTTACATGCGATGCTTCGAGGGGCACAAGGAGAAAAATCCAAACAAACGTGTCAAGGAAAGCTTCCAAAAATAAATGATGTATTGAAGGAGACTTTAAAGTTAAATAAAACTTAACTGTGAAAATGATGGGGATGGAGGGTGAGATAAGAGGGTTGGGGAGTCTCTCGTGTGTGCAGGTAGAGATGAAAGAGTATGGAACTTTCTAATAACTGAAAATTTCAGTATGCCTAGGACTGTGGTTCTCAAAATGTGAACCCTGCACCAGAAGCATCCAGCAACACCTGGGAACCTGTTAGAAATGCAAATTTTCAGACCCCACCTCAGACTTACTGAATTAGAAACTCTGGGGTGTAGGGGTGGGACCCAGCATTCTGTTTTAACAAGCACTCCAAGTAATTCTGATGCATAGTCTAATTAGAGAGCCAGCTTTCATCAGAGGGTACAAGGATAGGGGTAAGGAATGATGGGGGTGATGATCTTGGTACAGGAAATATAGGCTAAGGGGCTGGATTCATAGGCAGGGGCCATACCATGCCATCCCTTACCTTGCTACTGAAGCTGAAACCTTCCTGAGTTTTTATTTTTCTTCCAGTTATTTGTAGTTTTGGAGACAGGCAAGGCAGTCAGAACAAGCTTTCCATAATGGACTTTCCTGGAACCATTGCTAACACATCTCATTATTTCCTCACCTTCATTTTATCCACACTAAAAATAAATCCTTCCAAATATCTTTTTCATTGTCATGCCTATAGCTGTCATAACTTCCAAATTCCCCAGAGACTATTTTAGCCTTAAGAATTCACCTACAGAAGGCGCTGGAACCCTGGGAATTATCAATTTAAATTCTAACACATGCTTGCTCTCTGCCAACGTGTAAGCCTGCATATTTCTCCTTGACAGTTCATATTTGGTCTCTGGACTTTCAAGACACAGTGAATTATGACCTGCTCACCAGAGCCTCCTGAGAAAACTGGAGCTGAGCCACCCCATGCCCAACCTTCTGCGAAAATTGGTCAGTCCTGGTTATTGAAAAAATCGTGGAAATTAAGTTATCTGGGAAACTTCATGAATCTAGATATCATAGAGGTAAAGGTGATATGTTAGCAAAGCAAAGTTAGACGCCAAGACTAATGTGCCACACAAATGTGTCACTGACTCATCCCAGGCTAGGTTACTTGGTTGTTTGTTCTAATTGGTAAAGGAAAATGATACATTCAGGTAGGCAACATAGGACTTGGTATCTTGGCTTATGAGGATTTCTCCACTCCAGACCAGTCTGGATCAGCATCCAAGCTCTGCTACTCCATAGGTATTAGTACCTAAGGAGGGCAATTTAGTCTGTTTAAGCTTTAGTTTTCTCATCAGGAAACTAGAAATGTATTCATTTGTTTGTACACTGATTCATTCAACAAATATCTGTGAGAACCCATTCTGTATTCTTTACTAAGTACTGTTCTACGTGCTAGGGATACAACAGAAACAATCCGAGATCCCTGCTGTTCCACAGCTTACATTCTAGAGAGGAGAGAGACAATAAACAGGCAATAAGTAAGATATTTAGAATGTCAGGTGATGCAGAGCTAAGGTGTGTTGCCTCAATCTCCCCTTCAGGACCCAGGCATTTATTCCTTCAGTTCATGGGAGCGCTGCTTGCTGAAGACTCACAGCTGAATTCCTTTCCCAACATTGCCTCTGTCCAAAAGAGGCTGAATGCCCCAGAGACATCTCCTCTCCCCAGGGGCAGTCAGAATTCAAGACTGGTCAATGAGATACACAAAGATTAGTCCCATCACTTCAATTCAGGACAACTGTGAAGGGCCAAGTCAGCTCCAGAACTCCCTGAGGTCGGCTGAGGTCTTTGTAGCCACCACATCGCAGTTCAGCTGCTCCATTTTCCCATTTCTGCTTCCCTCACTGCCCCATGTGTCGGTACTGAGGTCACTCTTGAGTAAACCTATAGCATGCAGAGCCCCACTGCAGAGTCTGCATCCCAGGAAACTCCATCTAAGACAGATGATGAGAAGTGCTCTGAAGGAAAGTAAAGCTGAGGGGAGGTTAGGGAGTGTCTCCCTCCTCCTGTGGTCGTGAAATGTTAGCTCTCACTATAATTCTAATTTGGGGGACTTCCCTGGTGGCTCAGTAGTTAAGAATCCGCCTGCCAGTGCAGGGGACATGGGTTTGATCCCTGGTCCAGGAAGATCCCACATGCTGCAGAGCAAATAAACCCCGTGCGCCACAACTGCTGAGCCCGTGAGCCACCACTACTGAAGCCCGCGCGCCTAGAGCCCGCGCCCTGCAACAAGAGAAGCCACCGCAATGAGAAGCCCGCGCACCGCAACAAAGAGTAGCCCCGGCTCGCTGCAACTAGAGAGAGCCTGTGCGCAACAACGAAGACCCAACGCAGCCAGAAATAAATAAAATTTATAATCCTTCATAGAGAAGGGCCTTGCCCTTGGTCTTGAAGAAGAGGAAAGATATAAAGAACAAGCATAAAGGAAAGCATAAAGATCAAGGAAATTTTTTATGATAGCAACTGATTCGAGCAATTCAATTTGGCAGATATTTCACAAATAGACAACTAAAGAAGCAGTAAAGAAGAATTTTGGTTAAACGCTTAAGCTTTTCCCCACACTCACTGCTGAGGGCCCAGGTTCAATCCCTGGTCAGGGAACTAAAGTTCCACAAGCCATGGGGCACGGCCAAAAACTTTTTAAAAATTTTTTTAATTAATCAATTTTTTAAAAAAGAGCTCAAACTTTGTATTGAACCCTGGACTTAGATCTTTATCACTTTCTAGATATCAGACTTGAGCAAGTCAGTAAACCTCCCTGTGCCTCAGTTTCTACATCTGGAAAATGGAGAGAATACCACCTACTTTCTAGTGTTGTTCTGAGTATGCAGTGACTCAGTACTTAGCAGACTATCCAGCACTCATGTGGTTAGAGCTCAGTAAGTATTGGTTATTAATACTGATTTTATTGGTATTAATTTTCAACTCTAACATTCTATTCTAGCAAATTCAAAACTGTATTTAAAAAACAAAACAAGGACTTCCCTGGTGGTCCAGTGGTTATGACTCCACACTTCCACTGCAGGGGGAGCATGGATTCGATCACTGGTCAGGGAAGTTCCACGTGCCACACAGTGCAGCCAAAAAAAAAATAATAATAATTCATTCAAAAAACAAAACAAAACATTATTCTTTATTATCTTCTTGCATGTAGACATTTTACAATGGCACTCAAGTCATTCTCTGATTTCTCCCTCTGACATTTATTTTTCATGCCCATTAGCTAACCCTTGAGACTAGTTGGCTAGTCTTAGTGTTAGCTTTTGTTTAACTTTTATAGGTGACATATAAGCATGAGTGAGATTCCCCGAGATGAGCTGGCCTTCCAGGGGTTATGCACTGAACTGGATTCAGCCAAGGAAGCTCCACACTTGAACTTGTGAGATACCAGATCTTAGCCAGCATAGGAGGCAAGTCAGGAAGCCTCCATCAATTCCATTCCAACAACATTATCTTGTGGACCCAGAACCACTGTCTCTCCTGTTCCAATGGTAATCAAATTATTTATGGGTTGGGCCATGTTTCTTTTAAATATTTAAATTACAAAAAGTCTTAATGCCAACAGACAGTATAGCATAATGGTTAGGAGGTCAAACTCTAGAACTAGACTATCTGTATTTAAATCTAGTTCTGCCACTTCTATCTGCATGACCATGGACAGGTTACTTAACCTCTCTGTGCCTTAGTTTCTCCAATTATAAAGTGAAGCTAATAATACTACTGTCTCATATGATTGTTTTGAAGATTAAATAGATTGATACATGTGAAGTGTTTAGAACTGTGGATTACATACATAAGCACTTTAAAAGTGTTAGTTATTAAAATAATTACTACCCTTCCTCTGAGGGGGACTCCTTCACTGAGTCCAATATGAATTTTTGAATGAGCCTGTGCTGTGAATCAGCTGCCAGTCATCTCCAAAAAAAAAAGAAAGAAAAAAATTAAGAAGGAATAAAAAGAATGTAATTCTGGCAAGAAACCTCCCTTAGGTTACCCTCTGTGGAGTCCTCTTCAGTTTTCAAGTAGAAATGACATGATTTATGTACCCATGGCCACCTACCCCAGTATAAATTTTTAAAATTAAATAAATAACAACTGATTTCCTTGCAAAAGAATAAGCAACCTACAGAAAATCACATTTATCTATATATAGAAAACTATATTTTGACTCAGAATAGGTATTAGTTATGCTATTACTTCTATAAGTACTAAGCATAGAATATCCTATTTGAGGAAAGATTTTACTTTTTCAAATTATGAAATAGATGCAGGTTTGAGAATTGTTGAACTTTTATAAAATCACATTTTTACTTGCATAATGACTAGAAAGAGGGATACTCCATTCTTTTCCAAATAAACCTGTGTTGCCTGGCAGACAGAGCACCAAGTGGAAACATACCAAGGAGCCTTAGGGTTATCTAATTGCCCTTAGCACATTCTTTCTTCTGTCATGTTCTGTACTGCAACTCAAAATGCCTTTTGAATCCTTCTAAATTGTTGACAGCTAATTTCTGTCCATTAGAGACCCACTTCTCACTGTTGTATTTATCCGTCTTAAGAGCTGCATCTTTTTATAGCTAGCTAGCTGTATTTTTGTCATTTTCCCTCTCTCTTCTTGCTTAACTGTCCACTGTGCTGATAGATTTCAAATTGTATTAAACATATACATGCAGTTAAGATACCCAATTAACACTCATGGTGATTTTCTTTTAAGTTATGTACCTTTACAATTGCTATTTGCTTGAATTCAGCAATAGTTTTATGGATTATAAAAATATATCATTCATGATTAGACTCTACCCTACCCTTGAGATTATTAATAGAAGCAGGCAATATAAATTTAACAAGTTTTTATTTAAAAAACAAACTTCACGTGAAACTGTCTCTGTCACCATTTTCTCCAGTGTTCTTACTTCTTAAGATAAATACTTTAGTACTTACAGAAAATGAAGGCCACAAGTGAGTAAATAAGAAGTTGATACGGTAATACTATCTTTGCATTGATCTGTGACATCCAGAGACCTCTAAGTCCTTAGAACTTGCATACATAAGGAGAGAAGGGGCATCTTACTGAGTCCATGACTGGGAAGATATTTGAGGGAGTCTCATACGCAACTTTAGCTTCAGACTTCCAGTAGCTTATACTGTGGAAATTGGGGGATTAGGACAGGTGAAGAATGCCAAAACTCAGTAAGGAAAATAAAAGCAATGAGAAGAATACTTTCTGTCAATCTTCAGAAGAGAAGCGGTGTAGAAAAACTTACTTGGGCTTCCCTGGTGGTGCAGTGGTTAAGAATCCTCCTGCCAACGCCGGGGACATGGGTTCGAGCCCTGGTCCGGGAAGATCCCACATGCCACAGAGCAGCTAAGCCTGTGTGCCGCAACTACTGAAGCCTGCGCGTCTGAAGTCCGTGCTCTGCCATAAGAGAAGCCACCGCAATGAGAAACCCACGCACCACAACGAAGAGTAGCCCCCACTCGCCGCAACTAGAGAAAGCCTGAGCGCAGCAATGAAGACCCAATGCAGCCAAAAATAAATGCATGAATAATAAATAAATAAATAAATAAATAAAAGAACTAAAAACATTTTTTGAAAAGACTTACATTTAAAAAGAAAAAGAAAAACTCACTTGAGTGTTTATATGTGCACCTCCATTGCCAGGGGGGAAAAAGTACTTAACACATGAATCAGTCAATCTAGTAAGTATATGGAATTTAGAAATTCTTCTCATGTGTTTTAAAGGAGATAGAAGTGACCTTTGTTACACCTTTTGTTAATCATCTAGAATTACTCAATCAAGAATATTGTTTAACAGAACACACCCAAACATATATATAACTAATCTAAATCATTAGTATCAATTATTAGAGTTAAGAGAGAATTATAGCTTTAGTCACATTTCATGTTTTAGGGAGAAAACTGAATGCTTGCTGAATGCTTTTTCCACATATATGCTAACGTATCTAAATTGCCCTTCATTTTTATGGGGATGCTTTCTCGGAAAGCTTGATTAACTAAACAGAGGATTGTTGATTCTTTTACTTGCAATTCTCTTCTCCCTAAAAACATTCCAGGCAGTTTAAGACACATGTACAAAATGTTTCATAACTTAGAACTAGAAGTAGAAAATTAGATCCATTAAAAACAAGAAGGAACAAAGTCTTGTCTTGATAATTATTACTAGAGATGTATGTGTGCACCATCTCTGCCTCTGAGATTTCTGGCAGCAGCCAGAGAATAGAGAGGTGATCACACTTTTATAATATGAAGCACAATTGCTATAGGAAATATGTATGGAGGGCATTGAGGATAATGGCCTCAAGCAGAGCTTTTTCACCAAATGAAGAAGTTTGTTTCATGTGGTATTTTCTGACCACAACCTTTGATAGAAGACCTGACGGAGGTAAAGTGTCACTGATTGAAGGTGGTTTTCCCATGGTGGTATACCATGAGCTAAGTTAAGGAAAAAGATATAAGAATATCCCAGACAGGACTACAGTGGAAACATGGGGAGTAAACCTAGGCTTCAAAAAGGACTGAAACAAGAAATCAGAAGACTCTTGACATGAAAGCAGCCAGTCTTTTTCTTGTTCTACACAGCCACTCATCTCTGTTTCTCTCTCAAAAGACTCTTTTTCCCTGAATCTGTGTTCATTTAGGAAAGGATATCTATCTGCCCCATGACTTGCAAACTCACATTTCTGCTTCATTTCAATCATGGATCAAAACTGCTAAATACTGTGAATCCTAATCTCAAATTCCTGGAAGAGAGACTGTGAGTGGCCCAGTTTGAGTCATATCTCCATCCCTAATCCAATTCATGTCTGGGAGCCAGAGACAGAACAGTCTTCCAAAGCCCTACCCTGGGGTAGAGGCAGTTTTCAGAGACAGGGCTGAACAGATATCCTAAGAGATGCTTACTAAGAATTTTAAGGTTAGTCTTTAATGAGTGCTTAGAATGTGAATTCTCTATTTTTGTATTGAGGGATGGTGCAAGTGCTTTAAAAATAAGATGAAGAAGATGCAGAAATCTTTCTGCTGTTAAAGCCAAGATGCCCAACCAATATTTTTGCTCATGCAAAAATAAAATCTCCCCACATTTGCACTGAAATGGGCTGCAGGCAAAGCAAAGATTGTCCTTAGGAAGCAGATTTGGATCTCCTCCCACAATTAAACGTACTCTCGATCGAAAGCCTGGAGTTCCACACCACAGGGTACTGTGGGAAAAAAAGATGATTCTGGCCTGGAAAATTTTCAAAGCAAGTGTTCCAAGTCATCAAAAAGAAGCCCAAGGAGGACTGCTCCCATGGAAAAAGTTATATATTGAGCTGCACAGTTCTGCAGCATGCTTTCCAGGATAAGCTATGGAAAAAGTATGTTGTACAAAATGGAATAGGTTGTCTAGTTTGTAGAGTTTTGATCAACTGCCTTTTGTCTGCCAAAGAAAATGATTTTAGTTTTGATAAAGTTGATGATTATACAGTTCTTTCTGAAGCAGTAGAATGACCGAATTATTTGTATCCAGAAATCAATTCTAGTTGTTGAAAATGAAACCCATATCATCAACATATAGGAAGAGGTTTATCTTTCTGTCTACCAAGATGGCACATATGCAGTTTGTCTACATTCAGTATCAAATTGTGAAGATATTGGTTTAAAAGATGAATAAATAAAACACAATGCCTGTTTATATTACATGAAATTGTGAATGGGTATGTCAGGAAAATTTTCCCCTTTAGTTCACCATTCTTTTAGAGTGGCATTTACTCTCATTTTTTTGGAATCATAATACTAAGCCTCAGTTTTAAGTTAACTTGATCCTCTAGGCAATGAATTAAAAATTTAGTGGAAGATATATATATTCAAAGCAAACAGTCTTATTTTCTTGAAAATAGTAACATTAAATAGTAAAGTAATACTGTGCCCAAAACCTTCTTGCTTCTAATACAAAATATTTAACTTGGAGACCTCACTCATCGTTTAAGGGAAAGCAATTAACATAAATAATTGAGGGACTGAGAAAATTGAATCGAGCCATAGTTTTGTAGGACTATAGGTTGGCCCTTTTTAAAATAGGGTTGATTCTCCTTGAATCTTTCCAGAACCAATTATAGTGATTGGTTAAAGGTTGAGGTAAATAGTTTGGTGTTATTCAGAACAGGCTTCAGTTTCAAACAATGATCCAAAAACTTGCCCTACAACTTATTTGCTTTCAGGGGATGATCAAATGAGTTCTGGCATAAGGGGTAACAGGTCCCTGTTAGATGTCAGGGATCTAAATTACTTGGGACACCATGCTTGGGTCCATAAAACTGAGAGAAATTACACTCCCACCCCAACATTGCTGGTTTCTGTGCTTTCACAAATACTTCTACTGAAGCCATATAAGGGACAACTGTAGCCTCAAATCTGCTTTATCATTAACTGAGAAAATGAGGTAAAGGTCTTCCACAGGAATTTGTTTAGCTCCAGATTTGGTAGTAATGAGTTTATAATTAGATGGGTTTAAATTGGGCAGATTCTTCCACAATCTGATTTTAACATGCTGTCACGCTAAACTTGCCAGAAATGTCAGTTCATTTGTTTTTTTTTTTGGTTTGTTTGTTTTTACATCCATGCAATTTTTAGTAAATCAGTGCATGAGATCCATTAAATATACGCTAGACAGGACTGATTTCCCCCTGAATCTGTCTATTAAAGGAAAAAAATAAAAAGGAATCTTTTCAGGCAGAGCATTTGATATTCTTTGTATAACAAAATGTTGTTTTATAAAAGTAACTGCCCCCCCATCCCATTTCACCTTATCCTTCCTATCCTATCCATCTCATTGTGGGGACAAACATACTCAGGAGGCTGTGGTCAACATCAAACTTAAAAAAAAAAAAAAAGTAAATGGAGATAGAAAATATTCAGCTCAAGCAACATAATAAACGATGAGAAATTATTAGTACCTAGTTTGGAAATAAAAAGACCCACTTACCCTCCTGTCCTCTCATATTAGGATATGCATGTGGAAAAATACAACCAAATTCTTTCCTCTTTGGTTCATTATATTAACTAGGACTATCAGTTTCAAGTAACAAAACCCCAACTGGCTTAATAAAAAGTGGGACTTTATTGCTTTCTGTAACCAAAGTCAAGGAGTAGCATGAGATTCAGGCCAAATCCAGGCTCTCCAACTATGTTCTCAATACTTTCTTGGTCTCAGTTCTGCTTTCTTCTCTGTTGGATTTATCTGTAGGCAAGTCCTTCCCATATATATACATGAGTTTATATCTCCAGTAAAAATGGCAATTCTGATGAAACTCACATCTCCATCAACTCTACCTGTGAACCTGAGTACGAATGGTAGCCTGAGAAAAACATAAGCATGATGTCAATTTAAATTTTCATGATCCATCCCTTGCTTCTCTCTCTCCAACCTCCTATTCAGCCTCTTGATCTGTGTCTCAGACAGCCCAAAGTACACAGAAACAACAACTCAAGATGGTGAGCTATTTTGTGTTTCCATATTTATGAGGTCATTTCTTCAAACTAGAATGTCCCAATATCTACTCATCACCTTGGTGACTTGCAAATTTATTCTAATCATTCTAGCTTTAGCTTAGGAATCACCTCCTTTATAAACCTTCCTTCACTTCTTCCCATCGAGGTTATTACTCTCCTACTCTTCCCTCATTACCTTCACATGTACCTCCATTTTAGCAACAATTTTATTATATTACAATTAAGGCTTACATCTGTAACCCCTTCGCTAAAGAGAAACTACTATGAAGACAGGAAAATATGCTTTAGTTTTCTTTGTCTCCCCAATCCTTATATCATAGTGTTTAGCACATTCTACATGATTAATATTTTTGTTGTTTTTGAATGAATAATGTATCAGTGAGGAGGATTTCCTCAAGAAAATCTATACAACTTTTTCTAAGTAATCAATCTGTGTTTCTTATCAGGATTTTTTCTTTAAATATTTTTATGAAAAATCGATCCTAAATAAATCTTTTATTTTATAAGCCTATGAAATTTGTGATCTCTATACATTTAATTACAAACCTACTTAACCTCAAACCACACTAACCTTTATATTAAAAGCTATAACCTCAAGTGCATATATATGCCTACCAATATGTAAATATCCACTATTATTATTATGATACTTGTTGAATAGTGTTTGAAATTGAACATAATAGGTTCCAGATCAGTATTCCAGGGAATTTGTGAAATTTGTAAGGAAATTCTGTTGTACACTGGATCTTTAAAGAAAATGATGAAATATGTACTTTGGCAACATGAGTATTTCAATTGCAAAAAAAAATGTTATCAAAGATCTATCTCAACTGCCAGTAACTATATGAAATATAGATAATTACAAATTAAACTCTTGACATTTAGAATGTTAACAGTAGTTCCAGGTGTTTAAATGCCTCAATCTCTTTTCTTTGTTCTTTGATATTTGTCACATGAAGCCTACCTGTAGCAAGGCATGTTGACCATTTATTAATGCAGACAAAAATCTCTTTAAAAAAAGAAAAAGGCAAGTGTTTCATCATGCTACACTACCTGCCTCTGCTTCTGCCTCTCCATCAAGTTGTACACATTCACATTTTCCAATTATCCCTGTGTCATTTGGCATTTTTATCTGACAAGTAAATTAAGGTCATCAAGAAGAGTGACTCTTGAAGTCTTCTGTGTCCCAATGTAGCCACAGTTTGAAGTAATGAATTGCATTGTTTCTGGAGAAATGACAGAGCAGTGGAGGAAAGCACGCATGTGGAATAATTTTCTGAAAAAGTGTAATCCCAGCTAAGGGTCTTTACTTCAACAGAAATGATTCATGAGGTTTGTTTCCATCCAGCTGTGAAGAGAATTCAGTAACTGGCTTACTAGAGTGTATCAGAGAGTTTCTTGCTATTTTTTCTCTCTCTCTATCTAGCTCACTATCTCTCTCTCCCTCTCTCTCATATACCAGTCTTAGGGATATTCTTCCTTTTGGTAGATGACACCAAATGTTGAATGAATATAAAAGGAACATGTTAGTACAATCTCAGGCAATACTTCTTCCTCTAAATAGCTACTTCATTCAAACCCTAGGCTGGGATATTTGAATAAAGAAGTTTATTCACACTATTTTCTATTAATTTATCTTTGAACATATTAAATGCCAAAATACAAAAGTGTAGGGGAAATTTTGTGTCACTAGAACATTTTTAAGCATTAATATTACCAAACAAATCATACATGAAAACTTTTTATAGTCAGAGATGTTTAATCCTTATATCTAGAATGTGTTCTTTATCTCTTCTTCATGAAAATATGCATTTATTAATCCCTATACTGTGTAAGGCACTATGCTAATCCCATGTGATACAGAAAGGAGAATGATATTATTTCTGCCCTCAAGAAGCTTATGACATAGTTGAAATGGGCCAAAAAATGGAAATCTTCAGAAAATGAATCATTTTTGATAGTTGAAGTTTTCAGACAGAGGTTTGGTCTTTAAAGTATTATTTTTATAATTTTTAAATATTTTGAATATTTTTCTAATACTGCATCCACAAACTCCTGTCCTTTTATATAAAATATCTTGAACATATCTCAGCATTTTTTAATGGACCTTGAATAATCATGTTAATGTATTGAGTTGTAACATAGTGAGTCCTTTGGTGCTCCTTGAATTTTATAGGGCTATTTGATCCTCAACTCCTGCCTCCAGAGTAGTATATATTTTGGAATTTTATGTCAGATTTTCAGTTTTCCCAGTTGTTCTTTCAGTCAGCCTAGCAGTGTGCACTTCCATTCAATTCCCTCTCTTCAGGTATCTGCTTTGTGAACTTGGAAATCAATAAACATGTCTGAAGTAAGAGTGTGAGGCACTGAAGCTGCTTTATGAGTAAACTCTGCATTCATTAGTATGTGAACATCTGTCAGATGTTTCTTCAGAGGCTCTTTACGTCTGTCTTGTTTGCCAATGCTCCACCGCATTCCACATAATTGAACTTGCCATCTAGCTGAATTCAAATACATGTGATAAGATGAGTATCTGAACTAAGAAAATAGCTGTGGGGATAGGAGGGAATGGGAATGAATTAAGAAATACTTTAAAATGTAGGAATGACAGTATTGATGATCTGATGATCTGCCTGCATTATGTGAGGGCTGAGTCCAAAGTTTCAGTCTTGGACATCTCTAAGAATGGTATACTTACTGCGATGTGAGGATTTTACTATCTAGGCAATAGGAAAGTCTGAGGGTTTTTTTTTTTTTTAAATCATTTTATTTGCTGAGTATTTTTAAGTATTATTTTGAAATATAATTATCTGGCCACATAATGTGGGTTGGATTAGGAAGAGACACTGTGGAAAGGCAGTCTAATAGAAAATTATAAAAGTAGCTTAATCACGTGAGGCTGAAGTCTTAGAGGCAGTACCAGTGGTAATTAAAACAAGATAACACAAAACATAATAATGATTTGACTTTGGACATGGAGTTATAGGGAAAGGTAAAATCAAAGATGACCTCATGCTTCAAGTCCAGGTGGCCAAGAGAATAACACCATCTACAAAATCACAAGATTATCTTCATCTAGGAGAAATATTTCTTCAGTTTTCATTCCTATCTCACACTCTTATGTCTACATGACCATACAGTGGTGAGATTTTACAGACTCATGAGTCTCCATTGTATATTGCTACGTCTTTATATATATATGCCTCATTTCATAAGGTTAAACCAATCCTGACTGCAATATATACCCTGAGAGGGGAATTTTTTTCCTGAAAAAATAATGCTAAGGATTTCCTGAATCGATCGTCAACAAACCTTAAGGTTAATTTAGTGGGTGCTCTCCATACATTACTTTGTTGAGATTTCTGCTGTGTTTAAAAAAATCATTTGGTAAAGTGTTGAGATATAGTATTTGAAATTTTGACATTTCATCTAAAATTGGGAGTCATAAATAAAACATGTGAATATGAAACAAATTTATTTCACCTGGCAACATTTTGAGAAGTGCTTTATTCAAAAAAATCATGTAAATGTTGTCTTCCATAACTTTAAAAAGATGTTAAAACAGAAAAGAGTTAACTTTAAAAAGCTATTGCATAGAAAATGACACAGAATACAAATAACAAATTTTACTTTGAAATGTAAATATAAACTAGAATAATCTTGATTACAGAGAGACAAAATCATATGCCTCCATAGAAGAAAATCCTTTGGTTAAAAATAGCCAAATTGCTTTTCCCTCATACTTTCCTTAAGACATGAAATCTGTTTTTTTAAGTATTTGGATTCCAAGTAAAGAACTTCACTTTTTTCTCTTTAAATAGCAATATCTAAAGCAAATCTCACTTAATAATGTCACCCTGACTTATGCCAGGCATTGGGTAGGTACTAAGTCCTTGCTCAGTAACAAATTTGCAACTCTTTTTGGGTAATTGCTTCCTCTTAAGGAAGTATGCTTCTTTCCAAACCATAGAATGAAATATATCATTTTAATATACTTATCTTTTTCTAAGGCTACAACCTCATTCCATTAAGCAAAGGAACATTCCCAATCACCTAGTCACAATTATTGTGTTTCTTATTGTGTTACTTCTGAAGGACAGGTTTGCTCTGTATACACATTTCTCCTACAAAACTAATTAGAAATAAGCAAGCTTCTTCTCAGGATTGAAAACATGAATAAGTGGTACTATAGACAAGTTTTCACAACAGAGGAATTTGTAACTATACTATATTTTTATGGAATCCAGTTGGTAGATGATTTTATGGTTTATTTGTCGAAGTGTCTGTTTACATTAATCAAGTCTTTGAGACCTCCAAACAAGGAACAACTCCTCACTGTCTCCCTCCTTCTATTCCTTTTCCTTCCCCTCCTTCTCCTCCTTCTTCCATCACATCATATTTCCAAACTCCCACTCTGCTGACTCACCGCCAAAGGCTGTTTATTCTCTTCCAGAGCACCTTGCAGTTTCTCTTTTGTAAGAGTTCGTAGACTCATAATTATTTGCTCATTGTTTATCTTCCCCACTGGACAGTAAATCCAGGAGGACAGTCTTTATTGTTTACCACTGTATCCCTAGAGTCCATCTCAGTGCCTGCCATGTAATAGGTGCTCAATAAACATTTATTGAATGAACTAATAAATTCTTAACCTTGGATTCACATTTATAAACTTAATCTACTCAACTTGATCAAATGTAGAAGTCTGTACTTTCTAGTAGTCCCTGCCTTCCAGGAAGCATTATCTCCAATAATACAGAATAATTAGAGTCCTCTGATTAAAATAGTGTTGGATAGACTTACTTCATATATATAACGTTACTACCTTCAAGGTAAATCTCTACATATCAAGTGGAAGGCAAGAATATGGATTACCCTAGGTTAATCTGACCTGTTTTATACAAGAATCATCCAATGCACACAATCATTCAATCCATTCACACAAACAAATATTTATTGAGCTACTACCATGTATCAAGCTCTGTAGGTCAAATACTGTATTAGTTTCCTAGGGTTACTATAACAAATTACCACACATAGTGGCTTAAAACACCAAATTCATTTTCTTACAGTTATGGAAGCCAGAAGCAGAAGCATGCTCTCCCCTAAGGCTCTAGGAGAGAATCCTTCCTTGCCTCTCCCACTGTCTGGTGGCTCCAGGCATTCCTTGGCTTGTGGCTGCATAACTCTAGTCTCTGTCTCTGGCCTTCTCCTCTTTATTTTCTCTTCTCCTGTCTCTTATCAGGATGCTTTTCATGGATTTGGGCCCACCCAGTTGATCCAGGATGATTGAGGTCCTCAGTTACACCTACAAATTCCTTTTGGGGGAGGGGGAGGAGGAGAGGATGTCTTCATTCAACGTATTATAGATACTATAGTGAACAAAGTCCCTGCCATAGAATTTGCAATCTAACAGAAAGACAGATTACCAAAAAAAGGTAATTTCAATAAAACATGATAGAAATTTATGGATAAAAGTAGTACAAGGGTCTGTGGGAACATATATCTAGGGACCTGACAAAATCTAAACAACCAGAAAATGATGTGATGTTCATGTAGGAGGATTGATTAGGAATTGACCATGAAAGTCCAGCACATTGAAGGAACTGGCAGAAATTTAGCACGGTTAGAGAATGATGAGAGATGAATCTGGAGATATATGCTAGAGCCATTTGTAGAGAGCCTTGTTAACAAAGTTAAGGGCTTTGGACTTTATCCTGAGATAAAGTCAGAGCCCTGTGTTTGGCTACATTAATATGATAAAAAGGCAGAAATTATCCCTATCTGGACCAAGAGCTGAAGCACAGGTCCTATGAATTCCTCTTATTTCTGTATGGCAAATCTTGTTCTTCCCAGTATTTGATTGCAGCCTTAGTGAATAACACAATATCATAGTAAAATTGCTCTGAAGGATTGTGTTAAGAATATTTAATTCAACATTCTCATTTTTACAGACATGAAACCAAGGTCAAGCAAGGCTATGATGGTTCTAGAACACACACAATAGCCCCAAGCCAGTTGTTCTGTTAGTGTAAATGGTGGTGCAAAATAGTGGCAATAGTATGGGCTTGGAGATTGATAAATCAGGGTTGGGTGGCCAGCTTTCTTGTGTACAAGACATGTGACCTTAGGCAAGTAATATAACCACTTAAACTAGGAATAATCATAGTACCTACCTAATAAGATGTTGTGCAGATAAATTTGATAATGAATTTGAAGCACTAAGCATACTGCTAGAGGATAGTTTACTATTGAGTACATATGGCTATTGTTGATGATGATGACGAGATTCATAATGTTTTCATAATCAACCCAAACCCAGCCCCATCATCCAGAGAATTTTACTATCAGTATAATAGTACATCACATTATATACTCTTATTTTCAAATGACTTATTTTCAAATATATATATATATATATATATATATATATATATATAATATTCTCCACAGAGGAGTGTTTAGAATTCCTAGTACAGATGTTTAAGAAACAATTATGCAGAAATCTACATTTTTCAGTGTCACATCTTAATACTGTTATCCTATTAAAGTTTTAATTGAAGCAAAGTTCATAAATATGTAATCACAAAGTGAAAAAGAAGATATATTAGTAGTACTGGCATTTTACTGAGCAATTATTTAAATTAAACAACACAATTTTCTATAATGAGGTAATCTGATTTTCCAAAGGCACCCAATAACATAATCATCTCCACCATCTGAACTTTGATACATGGTGTCAATAAATCACTTGCTACCTGGCTACCATGAAAATACATGCTCTAGGTTTAAAACTATATATTTTACAAATACACCAGTTGGTAAGTAAATAATGTTTTCTTTTTAAATGCTACCTCCTTTATCTTCAAAAAGTTAATGTTTTCTATAACATCTACTCCTTACAATTTGTTATTCAATAATTTTTAATGAGAAAATGTGACATTTAAAAGCACACATTAATTCCCATGGTATCAGTGTTATTTTGAAGATTAGGAAATCCAGTGAGGACCTAATAAAATACCTTCAGTACGTTATTTATTGGATAAGATTCAACTATTTAACTTGTCTCTACACAGATTGTGAGCTACAACTCAACACTGAAATAGATCGCCTGAAAATATCTTGATTAAATCATAGTGACTAAGGTCTAATTCCAAGGTTTAGTAAATTTCTTACTAAAACCTGAACATAAATGACTTTTGTTTTTATTTACATTTAGATTTCTTAAAAAGCCTCCTAAATGCTTGACTGGTTTCTTACTGACTCAACAATAGCATTTAAGGTTTAGATATTCTCTAGTAGATGTGTCATTTTTATGAGAAAGTTATTACTCTGGCTATGATTTGCACATAGTTTACCCTGTACTTGATTCCCAGAAAAAGACCTACTTCTACGGAAAGTACCCAGGTTTAATAAATTTAAATTATTATGGTAGAGAATTAAGCAGTTTGCTTTTCAGTTATATTTTTTCTCTGATTCAGTTTGCTGCTTTCAACTGATTAGATTAATCATATTTTATAGTAATCTAAATAAAAATCAAGCTTTATTTAAGTTAAGGGATATTGGAGGCACTGATTGATTTAATGTTTTAGAATATTGATAATTAATTGAATTATTATTGCAAGCTATAGAATAGGAAGGAGAAATGAAACAAATATGTAAAGCCTGAATTCTGGTGATAGTCATGCGTGAGCTGGATCAAGTTCTTTAACTTCACTCAGCTTCAGTTTCCTTACTTCTATTATTAAGCAATTACCCATATGCCGTCCAATAAAATTGTGTCTCATTAAAACTTCAGTAATACAGAGAATGAAAAGTGCTAATGAACTAATAGAACTAAGATATTTTAAAAGATTCCTGGAAGGTTAGTGAAACATGCAGCCCTTGCAGCTTTTTTTTTGTTTGTTTTGGTTTGTGTTTTTTTGCGGTATGCAGGCCTCTCACTGCTGTGGCCTCTCCCGTTTTGGAGTACAGGCTCCAGACGTGCAGGCTCAGCGGCCAGGGCTCACGGGACCAGCTGCTCCGCAGCATGTGGGATCTTCCCGGACCAGGGCACGAACCCGTGTCTCCTGTATCGGCAGGCGGACTCTCAACCACTGCGCCACCAGGGAAGCCCGCCCTTGCAGTTTTGATACAGTTTTGTAAATGAAAGAAGTAATATGCTGTTATCATACATAATCTGTACTTTTCCTGAAACAAGGAAGCTTTTAAATGTCATTTTTTTAATGACTGCTAGTCAAACATCTAAGCAACTACTGTGTATACCCTTGTGCTCTAGAGGTGGGAATTCATAACTTTGATGTTTGAATTAAGCTCTGTGAAATATAAAGAAGTTCGTTCTTAAATTGTGCAATAATAGCCTTTTCACTTTGTGAAAACAGACATCAAAACAGTCTGTAAAGCCTGGTCTGTTGGTGTATGGTCAGGCCACTCAAGATGGCTGTTCTCTTGCTCTCTGTCCACCCACTGCTCGACCAGCCCATGCTTCACCTACACCCTACTCACATGACTATACAATCCTCTTAATTATAGGGTTTAATCAGTAACTGCCTACCTGCTTACCACCTGTACCAGCTGCTGGTTTCCCTGGTAACCGATGAGCAAACCTGAAGTCAATTCCCCTTATAAATGGTAGCACCACCACTCCCTCTATAGTGAAGACTGCTACTGTGTCCTGCCTGCTCTTTGCTGTCCACGATGGGCTGTCGCTCCAGGACTTACAGACTTGTAAGAATCCCTAACCAGTAAACCGTCACTGTCTCTGTCACTGTCTTCTGGCTCTTTCTTTGGTCTCTCAGCTGGGCAATTACAAGGTTTGCAGGCCTGCAGGGTGTAGCCCAACAGTTGGCAAAAGTGTTCAAGTAAATAATTTGGCAATTATATAAACAAAATCCTTTAGTGAGTCTGCTGATTTAATTTTGCAAAACGTACTTAATCTTAAAATGAGGGGTACTAGGAATCCATCTGCTTTCTTGGTATTTTTGCAAAAAAGAAGAAAGGGTTATGTGGTGGGTTATGACTTCAGTCTTCAGCCCTCATATGGAGTTTGCATCTTGTGTGCCAAATAAAGGGCAAATGTGGGATTTTTTGGTATGCATTACCATATTTTCAAGCATATGCTAAGTTGTAAAACAATTTGGTAGTGAAACGTCACCCAGGGAAATGTTAATATCATACCTGTGTTTCAGCTTCCGACATGGCAGCAGAGCAGGGGCAGATTCTCGTGATAGCCACCGCGGCCGTGGGAGGATTCACTCTCCTCGTCATTCTTACTTTGTTCTTCTTAATCACTGGCAGGTAACTGAATTATACCAGAGTATTTCCAAGATTTGTGAATAGCCATTCTTCTTATACACTGTGTGTTCAAGGGCTTTTAAACTTAACAAAGTATACGTGTGAGAAAAGGGGGTCAAGGCAGATTCCACTCTGACAGTGAACTCTATGTGGCAATAGAACCACCATGGCAAGTTCTCTGTGTCAACAGTTCCCTGAATATGGAAGCAACTGAAGACTTGATAAAAACACTTTGAAAACAATGAGTGATAAAATCCTACTTAATAAGTTACGCCTGGGTTTTTCCTTTACAGCAATCAAATTATACCATTAAAGGGATTTTGCTTGGAAAAAAAATAATTAAACAGAGAAACTGAACAATATATGTAAAGTGCTTTATAAACTTAATATTATAGAAATGTTTTATTCTATCCATTAAATATTGAAAAATATTAAAACTATATTAATGGTTGTATAAATCAAGTTATTTTTCCGCCTAAGAGTAATATGGATGAAAATTTAAAATAACAATAAATTTAATGTAGCAAAAGACCTGGACTTGAATCCCAACTAGCTTGTCAAAGTGCTTCATCCATCTAAACCTTAGATTTCTATTTTTACACAGTTTGGTATCACAAAGCATTAAAATGCTTTATTGATTTTTAAACATATTAGATTGTTTCCATGAGCCAGTAACTGACAATGCAGAGATGTGAATGAAGATAATGTGTATGAAATTATTTAGAAGAATAAGCGTCATTTCTTATTGAGCCCTTGATATTTGGCCCAGACTTTTGTCAGAAATTGTGAAGTCTTCAGATCATATTTTCACTCCTACAAGGGGAAAATATTCCATCCAGATTATCAATAGTGACACAAAATACCTTGAGAGTTTTCCTGATACAGCAAAATATCAGTGTCATGATTTAAAACTGTAATAAGAATGCCAGTGAAACAATACACATCCTTACTGACTCCAGCTGAAGTACACCAGCTCTACTGGGAAACCCTGATTATTTGATGATGCACAGAAATTACCTTCAGAGCCAGTAGTTCAGCAAACTATGAACACCCTTTGTTTTATTCATTTTTAAAACTCTTACATACCAATATTTTGTTAAAAATCATTACAGACTTATAGAGGATATGCATATATGAAAAAATATTATCTGAAATTTTGACAGCAGACTAGAAGTATAGATCAATAAATTGACAATTACTTAGGCACTTATCAAGTGTGGGTCCCTGAGGAAATGTAACTGCTACCTGTTAAGAGTGTATCAGATTTAGTTATAACAAATCTACTTGATAGGATTTATCAAGGAACAAAGAAACACAAGGATATTCTAATGTGGTTAAGTTGAAATGGTGACTTCCTTATGAAATTAATTGTAAAAGGGGCACATTTACCCCTATGTTCACTTAAAATTTTCAGGTGTATAAATAGACATAGCATGACTCTTGCAATTAATAGTGTCTCAGAGTTCATTTTAATAGCAGTGTCATATTTATTGTCAATTTTAAAGAATGCCTCTAAATTCATAATGGAAATTGATTCAAATTCTATTTTATTTAATAGTGATTCAACATGTAGCAAAATTGGTTCTGATTTTTAAGTTATATTTTATGTATTTGTAGAACATGAGCTAAGGCCTTATTTCCTCATAAAGTATTTCAGCAAACAGTGATTTAAATAGCACATACACATGTAGAAAAACATTTCATTAAAATATCAGAAAATACTGCCTTTACACATAAATATGACAAAAGAAGACTTTACAGTCATTGTAGGCTAAATAAAATTGGCCTAATAAACCTGAGAGTTGGGCTCGACTGTTATCTTTATTTGGGATTCCTGAAGCAGAATTTGAATACCATTTTTAAAAAGATTTAATAATAACCAAAAAAATTGAAAGTTGAAAATAATTTAGTACAATTTCCATGTTTGCCAATTTATGTGACATCAGAAACTGCCTTAACATTCTACATACTGGAAAAAAACAAGTTCAATTACATAAGATAAAATAATTCATTCTGGAGCATCTCTTAAGCACTATGCTAGGGAAGCATTCACTGGAAATTATTCTATGAAAATTGTAAGACGTATCTGAATAAATATGCAATTTGTCATAGGATCTGAGACCAAATTCACACTGAAAGATTGGGTTGTGCACCACAGATGTATTCTGTTTAACCATTTGGAATTAGCAACTTGATGAGCTGTCAGATAATATGGATGTTGCCGAATTTTTCATGTTGAAGAAGTCATAGGAGAAAGCACCTGCCTGTTCTTCAGAGCGTGATTCTTCTGAGAAAGAACAGAACATGCCTCCACCACATTTCTAATATTAAAAAAAAATGCAGTTTAGCACTGAAACTGGAAGACAGTTGTCTAAATTTCTGAGATTCTGAATCAAAAACAATTTTTCCATTGTGACTTTTAATGCATTTCATCGACTCTAGCTATTAGAGACCATATAAGGAAAGACATGATGGTTACTGCTTGTTATTAAATATTTTCTAAGCTTCCTATCATTTGGATCAATCAATCCACTTGAGAGTATTTTATTCCTATCTGGGGCTAATTTTGATGTATTAAAAAAAAAACCTTCTATGGTGTATTTTCACAGGTTATAAATATGTTCTTAAAAGTGGTCTTTATGATAACTTTTGCCTATGGGTGATAAGTATTTTAATTAATATTGGTTGTTATCCAGCATAATTACTAAAATAAGATTCTGTTTACCTTTTTTAAAGATGTCAATGGTATATAAAGGCCAAAATGAAGTCAGAAGAGAAGAGAAGAAAGGACTTACAGAATGGGCATTGTAAGTAGTTCAGTGACTGTCTTCCATGATTTTCTACTGTTCCAGCACTTCAAGAGTTCATTTTAAACATGTATCCATGAATTGTGAAAGCCAAAGAAATTCAGTTCCAACCTTTCAGCATTAAGACTTTTCATCTGGTTTCTAGGTTTGCTGGTGGAAATTGCACCTGCTTCTCATTAAATGATATTACCTTTTTCCTAATTCTGCTTGCTGGAAAACACAACAGACTGAATATGCTAAAAATACAAGATGACTGATTATATCTAGTATTTACCATTCACAATGGCTCCAAAACATTAGTTGGTTTTATTTAGTAGAGCATTAGCCATAGAAATATTAAGGAATTCTTATTCCCTCTTACAGGGACTGTCATTTAACATATAACAAATCAATTTACAATTCATTAACGCTAAAAAAGAAAATCAGCTCTTTAACTCTTAGAATATGTATGAAATCCTTGAGCTGACTACAAGGTTATATTCATTTGAAGGATCTCTTCCCAAGCAAGCTATAATTGCCACTATAGTTGGTTTGATAATTGCCACCATCTCCTCCCCAACACCCACCTTCACCTCCACCTCCAAATTGCAAACTACTTTGTCAAGACAGATTCTCTGGCATGAGATGCTGAATTAACAAGAAAGGGATGTTCTCTAATTAACCACAGTATAGAGATAATATGTGAGGCAAGTTGTTTAACTATTTAAACTCATCTTCTATTTCAAATTGAGCTCAAGTTATAAGGGACTTTTCAATCTATATTACCCTCCAGCTAACAGAAAGGATTTAAGTGAAGAAATTAAAAACTAGAGGGATGCTTTAGGGCTATTTTTAAGGCTCATGTGATTTCTCAGAGAGAGGTCTGAGGACAAGCTGCATTAGAATGTTTCACCCTTACTCACCAAAGTTCAGACTCAGAAGGTCCAGGGTAGGGCTAAGACATAAGCATTTCCAGGAAGCTCTCCTAGGTGGTTCTTTTCACAAAGAGTTTGAGGCTTACTGCCCTGGCAGGGAAGGGAGAGCTGAGACAGCTGATACCAGGCAAAGGATGAGCTGAATATAATGTAGACAGAGGCAGAAACCTGGATCTAGACACCTGGACCAATGACTTAAGCTGAGCAACCCTAAGATTCACTGCAGTGAATTCAGTACTGAACTGCAAAAGAAAAAGATGCTCCTGAGGTATTTATTACCTCAGTTTAGCAGTTTAGCATAAACTAAACCAGATGGGCCCAGCAAGAAGCAATGAAAATAACCTGAGGCAGCCAGGTACAATAGAAGAAAGATAACAAACAGATGTTTAAGAAGACACGAATAAGTAGTAACCAGATATTCAAAATTGAAACTAAGTTTGGGTTTTTTTTTTCCTATACTACATATATTGTTAAAAAAAAAAAGTGTTACTAACTAATCAGTTTATTCTGTAGAATGTATATCACTTTAAATTATTGAATGGTTAAATGTTAAAACCATGTATGAGTTAATAAATGGCATCTTTTACCTGTTCATAAAGTAATGTTATCAATATGATACTGCTAATTATCTCATAGTAGCCTTTGAGCTTCTAGTATTCAATCTGAAATCACAACTCCTACTGTTACAAAAATATCATGAATAATATGAACTAGAGGTACAAATGATCTGTTCTTGTTTCCTCCAATCTAAAGTCAAATTCTTGAGTTTGAGAAGTCAAGAAAAACATAGCATTTCAGAATCAGTCAAATCTATCAAGAAATATGATTTACTGGTGCTCTTTTGGGAAGTACTAATCTTCTCATATCCAGTACTAGAAGACAGGAGGCAAAAAGTAATGAAAGAAGACAACAGGCATAGAAGAACTCATGAAGCAAACTATTGCTAATAATGGGCATTTCATCACCTCTTCTAAACTCATTTTACTGCCTTTTGTTTGTTTGCTTTTGAGATATTCTTGCAAGAGCATGTTTCTAAGGAGACCTAGGCAATGCTTAATTCAGGGTGTTGTATGGTTTTCAAAATCTAAGAAGCAACAAATCCAGATATAATTTACTCTGCCACAAATTTAGCATTGATCTTTTAATCCTTACTAATTCATATTCAGTAAAGGCTTGCTGTGTGTTTATTGCCTATAAAACTATACCTAAGGTATTTGGAAAGGTGCAAAGATGTATAAGAAACGATCTCCTGTCCTCCAGGAGCTAGCAACCTGATGTGGAAAACAGAAACCAGTGAGCAAAACAGAGGAATATCCACAGGCAGTCTGTGACTACTTTACATACTTAAGACGTTGCAAATTAATATGCAACCAGACATCCAATTTTCTAGCCACCCCTATTCATCTTCCTAACTGCCTGTGGGCTGTGAGCACCCACCAGAGAAAGAGGAGCAGCTACATCTGGTCAGTGACCAGATTTGGACCTTTGATTCTTATCCTCCCCTCCAGGGTAGACAGTGGGTCCTTTCCAGGACAATGTACAATTTAGCCATGGAAGCAACTACAAGAACACAGAACAGGGCCGTTTCCATAATGTAGTGGTCCTCCCTGTCACTGTGCCATGGAGTCTATGCTTTATTGCCTAAGAGTTTCTGGAAGGGGAGAGAGCACAGGACTGGGACATGAGTTCAGGAAAACCTAGTGTCTTAGAGTACAAAGGTCCAGGAGGGACTCTAAGGGACTTGTTTTTTTGGGGGGTTGGGGGAGAAGGTTTATGCTCTTTTTCCCCCATGTCCTGAGCTAGATCAAATGTAAAATATATGGGTACTAGTGGCTAAGTGAGCTGATTAAACCTTTTACAGAAATATAATAAAAATGTGTCTTATGGAACTTGTCAGCTCACTCTCTGAAATTACCAGGTTATTTTACATCAAGAGTTAGGTAAATAAAATTTTGAGTCCAAGTATTCAAAGCTTTAATGGGGTGGCAAGTGGGTGGGGGGAGACAAAAATAGAAAAGAGAATTGAATTGAAGTAACAAGAATGCTTACATCATAAAAACAAACAACCCGACTAATAAATGGGCAGAGGAGCTAAATAGACATTTTTTTAAAGAAGACATACAGATGGGCAATAGACACATGAAAAGATGCTCAGCATCACTAATCAAGGAAATGAAAATCAAACCCACAATGAGGTATCACCTCACATATGTCAGAATGGTTATTATCAAAGAGACAACAAAGAACAAGTGTTGGCAAGGATGTGGAGAAGAGGAAACCCTCATGCACTGTTGGCAAGAATGTAAATTGGTACAGCCACTTTGAAAAACAGGATGGAGGTTCCTCAAAAAAGTAAAAATAGAAGTACTGTGCAATACAACAATTCCAATTCTGGATATTTTCCTGAAGAAAACAAAAACACATATATGTATGCATATGGCTGGTTCACTTTGTTGTACAGCAGAAACTAACACAACATTGTAAAGCAATTATACTCCGATAGATAAGAGGTACAAACTTCCAGTTATTTAATAAGTCATGGGTATGTAATGTACAGTACAGGAAACATAGTCAATAAAATTTTAAAAGCTTTGTATGGTGGCAGGTGGTAGCTAGACTTATCGTGGTGATCATTTTGTAATGTATAAAAATATCGAATCACTATGTTGTACACCTGAAACTCACATAATATTCTGAGTCATTTAGAGTTCAGTTAAAAAAAAGAATGACTACTTTAGTACGTCACTCCTCATTTCAAATATTCACGAGATGTGTGATTACTAGAATACCCTTGAACTAATTCAGTCTTTTATTTTGTTGCAGTACACTTCCCAGGAATTAAAACTTACATAGATCCAGATACATATGAAGACCCATCCCTAGCAGTCCATGAATTTGCAAAGGAGATCGATCCCTCAAGAATACGCATTGAGAGAGTCATTGGGGCAGGTAAACATAAAGTCTACACTTTTGAAGTTACGATTCCTTAATGGTTTTGTAACTGGTTTATCAACATACTATTTTAAGTCTTAGCAGTTTTAGTCACTGAAAATTTTTTAAAATGAGAAGTAAAATTATTTTGTATATATGATGTTATTGTTTTAAAAAGTATTACAAGTGCCCAAATTCAGCTTCCAAACAATGAGAAAATCCACAAAAGTTATTTTTAACATCCTGTAGTCATCCTTTCAGTATTGAGATAAATTACAATGAAACTAGAGTGATTCAGGAATTTATTTTGGAAATGCAACTTCAGGAGTTTGTCATAGGTTATTACAGATTTACTTAAAACCCAACGTCTACATACACTATAATTAGCATTCACAGTGATAACCTTGAGGTCCTGCAAGATCCAGAAGTGTTCTGAGACTCACTGAGTATAAAATTAAGTTCAGTATAGTTTTATATCACTTTAATACAAACTAATAATTTCCATATGTAGAATATTCAAATACTCAGAACACTATATTGTTCAATTATTCTGGATAAATACAAATTTATTATGAATCAGCCCCCAAGAATTTATTCTGTACATTACTTAGGGCACAGGCCAAGCCAAGAGACCCCAAAATATAAATGTGTTCCTCTTGCAAGTCCTTGACCCAAGGTGAGTAATCCATGCTGGCAGAGGAGCTCTCATGCGGAAGGTCTTGAAAGGACCCAGGTTCCTTCTACCTTTTGCTCTGCCTTCCCCTAGCATGTTATCCTCTGAATGGTCAAAGCTGGTCACCAGCACATCTACCTTTTGGTCTATGAGAGGAAAAGGAAAGAGTTTGGGCTCTTTGCCTTTGCCTTTAGGACAATTAGCTTTGTCTTTAAGGCAATAACCTGAAATTGCAAACATGTCTATTCACATCTCAATGGTCCAAATGCAATCACGTGGGTACACTTAAATGCAAGAGAGTTTGGAAATATAATTTCTGACTGGGCAGCCATGCATGCAGCTAAAAAGGGGAGGGGAATGTGCTACTAAATAGAGAAGGAAGACTAAATCCTGAAGGGGGGTGTTGTCCTCCTCTAGATGCTGGATATCTGTGTAATCCTTTAGAGAGAGCAGGACATACCATTCCAGCTGGGTATCATGTCTTTGCAAACACCAGAAGGCTTTCTTCTTTTCAAAACTCTTCTTCACCAGAAAGACCGGCTACATAATTTGCAGGGACCAGTGCAAAATGAAAATGTAGAGTTCCTTGTTAAAAAGACTATTAAGAATTTCAAGACAGTGACAACAGAGCATTAAACAGTAGAGCACTTCTAAACTCAAGGCGCTGGGTGACAACACCCAAGAAGCTGACTATTTCACAGAGAGCTAGCACTACACTGAGAATTCCAGGAAATTTGGAGAGAGCCCTTCCTTATGTCATTTCACTCCTTATGCACCATGGATCATCTCATCTCCTCCATGGCCTATTTTCCCTCTGAAAGCTGACACAAGGGCCCTATACTCTTAAATCTTGATGCTCACAGCCAAAGAGCTTGTCTTATCAGAAAGATTAAGAACCTGTAATGGAACCAGATTCTCTTCTGATGAACATAAAGCACGTCAATAGGCATTAAAGGCATAATTGAAAAGAGTGATTGCATTATATCCATTTAGTTTGGTGGTTCTTTTTCTTTTTTTAATTTTTAATTTTTATTTATTTATTTTTATTTGTGGCTGTATTGGGTCTTCGTTTCTGTGTGAGGGCTTTCTCTAGTTGCGGCAAGTGGGGGCCACTCTTCATCGCGGTGTGCAGGCCTCTCACTATCGCGGCCTCTCTTGTTGCGGAGCACAGTCTCCAGAAGTGCAGGCTCAGTAACTGTGGCTCACAGGTCTAGTTGCTCCACGGCATGTGGGATCTTCCCAGACCAGGGCTCGAACCTGTGTCCCCTGCATTGGCAGGCAGATTCTCAACCACTGCGCCACCAGGGAAGCCCTGGTGGTTCTTTTTCTTAAGACAGCAGAGGAATAGAAAAGAGAGGAGGTTGAGTAATTCTATTGCACCCTATATTTGGCTTTCTTCCTCTGGCCCCTGAGAAAACAGTGGTATGACCTTTCATACTGCATTGTTCCATACTCATGTAGGTACAGGAGAAGTATTTCTTGTTGTAGAGTTTTGTGCATATTTTAAACACCAATGTCTGAAATCTGTTGAGAGAGAAAAATCAAGTATCTGAGGTGTGCAAAGTGTCAACTGAAAAAAAAAAAAACTACACAATTCAAAAACTGCGAGTTGAGTTCATTCATTGTCTTACTGAGGACTATTCCCTGGGAGACAGCCTATCAGATAGCTCTGAGAGACTGTTCCAAAGAGGTAAGGGGGGATTTGGCAAGTGGGATACGTGCAACCAAGTGCACATCTCACAACTCGGTAGAAGGTTGCAGCTAGTCATAGTCATGAGGAGGAACAGATATCTTAGTCAATGGTTTTAGTGCTTTTCTAAGTATGGGAAGATACAAGAATCCAGGTTCATAAAAAAATTTCTCCAGAAAGTATCTAACTAGCTGAAGACTTCTTCTGCCAGTTTTCCCAGAACACAGAGTGCCTTCATTCCTGATTTCTGCCCTGAACTCCTTTCAGGGTGTATTAAAGGTCAGTGGCTGCAGTGGCTAATAACTCAGTCCTTATAGAGCTGGATGGCTAGTGCTAGTGACATTCTTTAGTTACCAAGACAAATAAATTCAGTTTATCTTTAGTGTTTGGGTTTTTTTAACCAAAATATAATTTTATCCTGAAAAAAAGTATGACATATTGCCAAAGCAAACCATAACTATTAAAGAGACTATTTTAATATCATGGCCTCCCTACTCTGTCTAAACTCTAGTATGTCATAATGGGATTCCTTTTTTTTGGCAAAGACAGAAGATGTATAGGTGTATAGGATTAACATCAGTGTCCCTTTTATAATTATTCATCTTTGACTATTTCAGCTTTCAAATAATATGCTAAGTGATCTTTTACTATCTTCAGAAAAATCATAAAAATAAAAATGCTTTATGAGAAAAAGCTATTGTAATATAACTTCCCTCTTTGTGCCCCTGGCCTATACTACTCTCTTGTTATTTAACCCCATTAGGTCATGTTCCTAAAGCTCAGCAGCAGTGTGAAAAAAACATTGTTCAGTCAAACGAAGGAATTAATAGAGTTTTCTAACATCCATGACATTGTAAGGGAGGAAAAACTTTCCTTCTAGGGTCTTTTGGCTGGTCTGTTAATTAAATTGGCATAAGATGTTAACAGGAGGAAAAAATCTAATTATGTACTACAGGAGCCCCAAAAAGACAATGAGAGGCTCTCACTGACAGGCAGGCAACTGAAGCTTATATGCCATTTTGAGCTGAGAAGAAGGGGGTGGGGTTTGGGGTTTCAGAAGGAAGGAAGACAATTCATAGGAGGATAGGAAGAGCAAATGTTTGGTAAGCAAATGTTTGCCAAGCCTTACAGAGACAATGGGGTACAGATGAATTTGATCTCAAGGGCCTGCCCCCTGCCCCCTGCAAGCTTAGGCACCTAGCTCTTAGTCTTTGTAATTATCTTTGATGTTAGCTCTCTTCCTGGACCAGACCCTCTATCTGAGTGGTTTTAGGCAGTTAAGGGGGTGGTATAAAGCTCTTCTTGCATCTGTTGGGCCTCCATTATCTACAGTTCAAAATACTCCTCGTGCCAAAGTGGCACCTTCTGGGGCAGTCCTCCCTGTACCTCATCAACATAATTGCACAACTGTTTACTTGCTCAACTTTTTACTGTCAATACTTTCCTCTGGTTGCATCATATTCTTTATTTTTTCCCCACCCATTTGATTGTTTCTTCTCAAATTCCATTTCCTTATCATCTGTGTGCATGAGATATTCCTGTTCCCCTTAGAAGTGTAAGTTAAAGGACTTAAGGGGAAATGTGGATGCTGTACAGAGGGGGAGTGTTGTGGGGAAGATGGGACAGAGAGGCAAGATATCAAGTCTTAATGATTGTCGGATGAGAGATATCAGGTCCCATTAAGGCACTGAGATTAGCAATAGAGAAGGATGCCTAGATTCACAATTCATTGCTGAGGAAAAATCTGCAAGGCCTCCATGTTTTTTTGCAAAGAAATAGTTAAAAATGCTTTTCAGGTTTCCAGTTAGGAGAAATATAATATAATCATTAAGTATTTCTTAAATGTGTTATTAAAAAATGAACCCCAAAATAGTCACATTAAAAGAAAGAAAAGAGCATGGAAAATGATATCACACCTAACCTATGACATTTCTTAACATGTCCACTGAAAAATGTTTATTAAATGACTAATATCTACTTATAAAAAGGCACTGAGCTAATTAGTTTTTTCATATTAAGTCACTATGCTTACCAAAGACCTATGTATTCAACCTGTCTTCCACAACCTTTGTCCTGGGATTTTCAACTTTATAACCATACACATATTATGCGACAAATCCTTGGAAAATTTAATTTATCCAATATCTAGACTGTATGTATATTCTTAAAATATATATGCTATCTTTCAGTGTAAATTTTACTATTTTTTTTTTTTTTTTTTTTTTTTTTTTTGCGCTATGCGGGCCTCTCACTGTTGTGGCCTCCCCCGTTGCGGAGCACAGGCTCCGGACGCGCAGGCTCCGGACGCGCAGGCTCAGCGGCCATGGCTCACGGGCCCAGCCGCTCCGCGGCATATGGGATCCTCCCAGACCGGGGCACGAACCCGTATCCCCTGCATCGGCAGGCGGACTCTCAACCACTTGCGCCACCAGGGAGGCCCTACTATTTTTTAAAATGTGTTTTTTAGGACTTTTTTCTTTTGTATATCACTATTATGTGTGATATTGGCAGTTTATCTTTCTTAGTTCATCAATACAGGCCTGAATTTCCATGAAAATGCACATTTCCCTTTAAATGAAGTGAGTAGCTCTGTTGCATAGGAGACGATAAAGATCATCTATCTCCTTTGACTTTTTGCATCATAAAATGAAATACTGTGGCCAGAGGAAAACAGAAACAGTAAAACAGAAATTCCCAGGCTAAGAGAGCCAAGTCAGATTAGGGTAGAATCATTATTTTACACATATTTTGAGAGATAATGAGAAAACTAGTAAACTAAATTTTAATCATGGGCTGAAAAAGGTCATTGGAAGGCTATTTCTTTTTCAGGGTAGTACTGAACCTAAACCATTCTATGAAAAACTTGCAGAGTATCTAAAATTTTGAAACATTATTCCACTGAAAAAAATCGTTCTTATGTCTCTAAGCCCATAGGGCACCCTTCTTATATTTGACCTTCCCTTTTCCCTAGTCTCAACGGAAATGCATAATATCTCCCCATCATTCATATTCTGTCCCTTTATCTATACAAAAGTCATTACCACCTCCACTATCAGCCTTGTCTTCTGGCTTACTGTCACCATTATTTTTTCTCTTCCTTGAAAAGTCAGGAACTTTTAGCTGTTGGTTTCTCAGCAATCATCTGCAGGTAAAAGAAAGTCAAAAGGACAACAAAAAGGATATAAAAAGTGAGTGTCAAATCAGTGATTTATTCAGCCTAATATTTGATTCCCTTATTGCCTTTCCCCTTTGAGGTCATAGTTGCACATGATAATGTGCAAAGCAAAATGCTTGCTTTATGTGCCTTTCTTAATTCCCCTGCCATCCCTCAGCCAACCTCTTCTCTGTAGTTTAGAATCTATTAATTTTAGTTATCTTAAACTTTCTGATCCCCTTTATTATTTTTGTTCCTCTTCTACAGCTATAGTATAATTTTTTGCAACATGACAATGAGAAACGTAGGCAGTATTCCAGATGTGGTTGCACAATTTACTTTTTACAAAGAGTATCTTGAATTTATGGCTCATTTCCTCTATCTTTAGATGAGATGATCTTATCAGATATAAATTTTGTCCTTGTCTTTCAACTTAAAGGATTTATGGTAGAGGTCAGATTCATTTTCTTTTCTAGGAAACTCCTTTGCCCAACCAATAGACTGAAAGTAGGATCAACAACAGATTCTGGCAAGATCTTTGTGCTTTTTACTCAAGAATTCCATAGCTTTCTAAATCAAATCATGTAATGAAAGATGAGCTTTACCCTGTCGACAAAAAATTAAATCAGTCAATCTAACAAAGAAATGGAAAATTTTATTCGAGCCAAATTTGAGGATTTTAACCTGGGAAGAGCATCTCAGAAAGCTCTGAGAACTGTTCCACCTGATAGAAGTCAAGGCACAGTTATATAAGTTTTCTGACACAGATGGCTGTAGATCAAATTACTTATTATTGAGAAGTTTACATAATCCAGATCTAAGCGTCATCATGGTGGGTCATGTGACCCCTTACAAGATCAAGAAGTAATGTTATCTTTTAAGGAGCTGTCTTGTTGATGCTAGGTGAATGTTGCTGTTTATGGTTGAGCAGGTATTTCTGCCCATGAGGGAGGTCTGGTCGATAATGCAGATACACGATGCACAGTGGTGGGAGAAAGGAGGCCAGAAGGCAGAGAAGAATTTCTGTCTAAATTTTTCTTGTTTTGCCATAAAATATGAATTTTATTTCACAGTCCATTCTCCCTGGACATTATGATATGAATTAAAAACACAGAGACTGAAGGCACACCGATGCAGACTTGAATCACAGCTTTGCTACTAATTCACTCAGTGACCTTCTGCAATTTACTGATCTTTCGGAAATTTGCTTTATCTATAAAATAGATTCATAATAATAATAGTTATTTTTCAGGATTCATGGAAGAGTTAGAGATGACACATATTGAGGACCTGTCATGCTATAGACACTCAGTAAAAAGGTGGAAATGACTATTAGGTTAAAAAGAGATATAGCTTTTATATTCGGTTAATATGGATAGAAGAATGACACTCTGTGCCCAACTCTCAACATATTTTATGGTGTAAAATATTAAAATATTGCATATTGATGAAAAATTCAAAAGCTAATTGCTTAGGTAACTGGAGTGATACCTATGATTTTCAGAGTTCATTGAAAATTAGTAATTAAAAATGAAGTTTCATTTTTGTCAGTACAGTAAGAACTATGCCCATCTCAACAAATGCTTTTCTTTTTTATTTTTGTTTTTAATTAAAGGAACTCAAAACTTAATTTTTCCTACATCTTGTGAGATTATAATAATCATATATGTGTTTATTTTTTATTTAAACAAGCCATACAATGAAATGAGTTTAACAAAAGAAATTTCTTTCAATATCTTAATGTAAAATCATTGTAAATAAGTCATCAATTTATTCCTGGCACATCTAAGAACTTAGGTTAATTTATCAATTTTAATAGACTTTAATTTTATTTTACTTACATTTCAACACTACCTCTTATTTTGGGGGGCCATTTAGT
Organism: Mesoplodon densirostris; assembly: GCF_025265405.1. Taxonomy (NCBI): domain Eukaryota; kingdom Metazoa; phylum Chordata; class Mammalia; order Artiodactyla; family Ziphiidae; genus Mesoplodon; species Mesoplodon densirostris. The sequence goes on from NC_082665.1 coordinate 45,974,381, forward strand.
GTACATTTGCTATCTCACATATACATTTCTCAATCTTACAAGTTGCCTCATCATAGTAGTTGTTTGAGAAGTACTTGTTAAATAAATAAACAAATGAGTAAATAAATGAATGACTGAAAGGATATAGAATTATTTCCAAATAATTATTGTAAATGACTATATCTATCTGGTTATCAACAAAAATCCTAATATGGAATTTAAAGTACAACACAATACAATATAAAATTGAATGCATATTATATACAAAGTATATAAAAATAAGACAAAAGAACAAATTTATAGAGGACAGTTGTGAATTATAGTAGTTGAAATATTTTATATTAATAATTTACTTGATGAATTAGACCAAAATTATAGAACTTATTATATGCCTTTGCATTCACATAGTGAAAAAGAAAATCTTACAGAAAAGATTACACTGAGATTTTATTTTGTACTGCATTTGTATAACAGATGAGGTAATTTTGAAAAATTTTTATAACTTACAAGGGACTGATTAATTTTCAAACTTTTTTCCCCTTTGGCTTTTTCTTCTAATTTGTATATTGTTAAAATATTTGATGAAATGAAGGAAACTTGGCACCTATTTTCAAAAAAGTACTCCAAGGAGATAGGGGAAGACTGTATACATCTTATATACAAAGAAAAGATTAAAATAATGGTACATTCTCTTAAGGCTAAGAGCCAAAATAGAAAAAAGAAGACCCACACATCAACAGCAACAGTTTTTATCCCTTACCACAGTATATTAGTTATCTCCTGCTACATGACAAATTGCCCTAAAACTTAAAGCAAGAACATTCACTATCTCAGTTTCTATGGGTCAGGAATTCAGTCATGGCTTAGCTTCTGCAAGGTTGTTCATAAGGTTGCAATCAAGGTGTCAGCTAGGGCTGTGGTCTCATCTGAAGGCTCAAATAGTCAAGGATACACTTCCAACCTTATTTATATGGCTTCTATCAAGGGACAGATTGAGAGTTGTTGCACTGAAAGCCTTAATTCCTCATTGCCAGTTGGCTGGAGAACACTCTCAGATTCCTTCCACGTGGACCTCTCCATCATGGTAACTTAGTTCATTAAACCCAGGAAGAGAGTCTCCTAGCAAGATGGAAATCACAATCTATTGTAACCTAATCATGGAAGTGACATCACATCACTTTGCCTTATCACACTGGCTATAAATATGATACTAGGTCTAAGCCACAGTGGGAATCGCACAAGGGCATGAATACCAGGATGCAGGGATCATTGCAGGCCATCTTTGAAGTCCACCTATCTCATATAGTAAACTTCCAAACTTGAAGTTCATTTGGAGTTTTAAGTTTAATATGAATGTATTAAAGATGGCAGACTCTTATTAAAAATATATTTGGGGGATAAGTTCATATAAAAATTGGATACAGTTGTAAATTTCTCTCTTGTAAAGAAGTAAAAGGTTGTTTATGTTCTACAATTATTTAATAGTGCCACACACTCAATAAAGCTGCCTGAGAGACCATGTGTGTTCTTACGTTGGTGAACAGAAAGATGTGAATTATATGATTATATGATTTGCTTATGTCACACTATAGTTCTTCTAGCATAAGGTAATTAGTTGATTGTTCCCATAGTGATACTTGTGTTCTCAGTCTAATTGTCTGTGTATTTAACTAATGGCTTTTGTCTTTGTAGCCTGTCCAGGTTATCTATTGCTATGTTACAACCCATCCTGAAACTAAATGGCTTCAAATAATAATTGTTTCATTTATTCATGATTCTATGGGTGAACAGTCTGGGCTGGGCTCAGGTGGAGCTGGGGGTTTTGTCTTTTGGTCTCACGTGAGGTCACTCCCATAATGGTGGCTCAACTGAACATGTTGTTGTCAGGTGGTTGGTCTAGGGGATTCTAAGCAGGGATGATTCATCTCTGTTCCATATGGCTTCACCTCCACCCACAGGCTAGACATCTCAAGGTAGTGTTTCAAGCAGGTGAGAAAAAGAGTTGTAAGACCTCTTTAGACCTTTGCTCTGAACTCCTACAACATAATTCTGATACTGTATCTTGGTCAAAGTGAGTCACAAGGCCAGCCCAAATGTAGCAAAGTGAAGAAACAGATTCTACCTCTTGATGAGAAGAGCAACAAAGTCACATTGCGAAGGGGCATGCATACAGAGTTGGGAGGAATTTGTAGTCATGTTTTACAATCCACCATATTGCTGATGGTTGAAAAAATATTATTTTTCAAGCCTAGTTTGAATAACATATTACGAGTTTATTTACTATTTTGTCTCCAAGACCATTTTTGCTTTGCATTCCTAATGAATGATATTCATGTTTTCCTTATTTAGCAACTATGAGTACGTACTATGAGGTTTACAAAAATGAATAAAGAAGGAACTCAGGCTCAAGAGGGAAGGTAAGGAAAGTCCAATATATAAGGTAGAAAGGAGACAGAAAGGACAAATAGAAAGAGACAGCATCTTAAGTGAGCAAAACATACATATAAATCACTACTGAAATTCAAAGAATCTGGAGATAACTGCAAACTAGTCCATCAGATTACATTAGGGAGATAACTGCAAACCAGTCTATCAGATTGCATTAGGGAGATGGCATTTGAAAGAGAAGGAATGCCAAAATGAAGAAAATGCTGTTTAGACAGGGGGAGAGAGAAGTGACAGAATAAGAGGTGTGGAGATTGTGAAGAGCAATTTTGGGCAATTTCAAGAGATTTTAGAGTTGGGTGACACTTGCTCTTTATTACACCTAATTTCTCTTCAAAGCCTAGGATTTCCCTTTTTCCTGAAATAACTCTAGTCCTGCTTCTTAGCTATTAGTAATGGTTAGTGCCTTTTCAGTTTTAGGTTTTAATGACTTAGAAAGTATAAAATGATTAAAGAGAAGAGGAATGTTTTTTGCTTTTATCAGGCAACTAATAAAAATAAAAAGAAAATGCCTTTCTACTTCATAATTGTTGTGAGAAGCAGATGAGATAAAGTAGAGTCTAATTAACCATCCACCCTTTATCAGAACACTGCCAGTGAAAATGTTCACTACCTCACCAGGAAGACTATTCCCTTCCTTAGGAGCAGTTCCAATAAATCGAGAATCTTTGTGAGTAACAGTATGCTTCCTTATAGCCCTGTATATAATCTTAAAACACTACACACTGGTACTGGTTCTGCAAAATTGAACTTATACAAAGTAAACCTATGCCTTCTTCTGCACTACTCCATGGCCCTTCAAATATTTGAAGAGAACATGTGAACCTCATAAATCTTCCCTTTCTTGCCTAAATTGTCTAAACCTTTCAAACATTTCCATCTGACATGCTTTCTGGATACTTCGTCATTCTGATAACCTTCCTCTGGAGAACTAGAGTTTTTCTCTAAATCTTTTCAGAATTGAGCTCAATATTCCAAATATTTTCTAATCAGTGCAGAAACCAGGGCTAGCACCATTCCTTCTAGGCCTCAATTAATGCAGCCTGAGTTTGCATTTGCTTTTTGAAGAGTTGCCACACACTGTTGGCATAGGGACAGTTTACTACCAGCTCATCCCCAGTGGTCTTTCTCAAATAAATTGCTTTTAAGCCAGGCCTATTTCTACACTTGTTCAATTGACCTTATGATGCTGGGCTATATTTTATTTATATGGCCACAATGTATATTTATATAAACCATATATATTGTCTATCTATCCAAACTTACATGTTTTCTCATAGTCCCACTTTATAAATATTCCTATTAAATTTCATCAGGTTTATACAGGTGAATTTTCCTAAACTATCCAGGTCGTTCTCCATCTCAATTAGATTAGGCAGTACAATTATCGTCCTTTCCAGTGTCATCCCTGAGTTTTTCTGCCTTACAATTTAGCTGTGTGTCTTTATAATAACTAAGCTCAGAGCTCCCTGGGCTGCAGTTATTTAGTACACTTTCTAATTTTTTTCTTTTTTAGGATAATTATGTTTGCATTGTTGGAATCCTTTATTTTATAGATACCTATCCCTCACTCTTTATAGAATCTCTGAACATGAATTTGTAATCAATCTGTAGACAATTTTTTAAACTGCCACCCTGAAGTTTAACATCTACAATTATGGACAAAGCTTTTTTCCTAGGCTGTTAGGTATCTTAAAATTAAAATGATAAGTTTCTCCCAACTTCATACTTCAAAGGGCTTTATTCAGAACTAAATCAAAGTAACAGTTCCTAGTAACTTTTTGAAAGGTGGAAACAGCAACAAGGCAGGAATTTATGATCATTTTTAGCCCCTCATTTATTGCTTTCATGGTGGAATAAATAAACACAGGATGGGAAAGTGTGTTATGTAAGGATTGTTTAGAACTTGAAGCATATGGGCTTTCCATTTAGTCTAATGCAGATCTTTATTTAAATGGAAACCTCTAATACTCTGTTCCTGCCAGAATCTATCATGTTTTCCTCCTTTGCTTTATCCTATCAGGAAGGTAATCTCTCTTTGATATTAATAATAAGCAAGAGTTACTAAAGTTTATAAGCTTGAGACAGGTTTTACTTGTCATCTCTTTCACTCCTCACAATGCTAAAAATCACAAAAATTATATATGTCCATTTTACAAGCAAGGAAATTAAGACTTAGATTAAATTATTTGGTCAGAATGAACCATCTTATACATAATAAAGCCATATTCAGCCACAGAGTACTCTGGTTTCAAGCCCATGCTCTTATTAACCACTACTTTATTACAGATAACTTTTTTTTTAACATCTTTATTGGAATATAGTTGCTTTACAATGGTGTGTTAGTTTCTGCTTTATAACAAAGTGAGTCAGCTATACATATACATATACATATATCCCCATATCTCCTCCCTCTTGCATCTCCCGCCCACCCTCCTTATCCCACCTCTCTAGGTGGTCACAAAGCACCCATATGATCTCCCTGTGCTATGCAGCTGCTTCCCATTAGCTATCAGTTTTACATTTGGTAGTGTATATATGTCCATGCCACACTCTCACTTGGTCCCAGCTTACCCTTCCCCCTCCCCCTGTCCTCAAGTCCATTCTCTACATCTGCGTCTTTATTCCTGTCCTGCCCCTAGGTTCTTCAGAACCATTTTTTTTTCTTTTTCTTAGACTCCGTATATATGTGTTAGTGTACGGCATTTGTTTTTCTCTTTCTGACTTACTTCACTCTGTATGACAGACTCTAGGTCCATCCACCTCACTACAAATAACTCAATTTTGTTTCTTTTTATGGCTGAGTAGTATTCCATTGAATATATGCACCACATCTTTATCCATTCACCTGTCAATGGACACGTAGGTTGCTTCAATGTCCTGGCTATTGTAAATAGAGCTGCAATGAGCATTGTGGTTCATGACTCTTTTTGAATTACGGTTTTCTTAGAGTCTATGCCCACTAGCGGGATTGCTGGGTCATATGGTGGTTCTATTTTTAGTTTTTTAAGGAACCTCCATACTGTTCTCCATACTGGCTGTATCAATTTACATTCCCAGCAACAGTGCAAGAGGGTTCCGTTTTCTCCACACCCTCTCCAGCATTTATTGTTTGTAGATATTTTGAAGATGGCCATTCTGACTGGTGTGAGGTGATACCTCATTGTAGTTTTGATTTGCATTTCTCTAATGATTAGTGATGTTGACCATCCTTTCATGTGTTTTTTGGTAATCTGTATATCTTCTTTGGAGAAATGTCTCTTTAGGTCTTTTTACCATTTTTGGATTGGGTTGTTTGTTTTTTGATATTGAGCTGCATGAGCTGCTTGTAAATTTTGGAGTTTAATCCTTTAATCCTTTGTCAGTTGCTTCATTTGCAAATATTTTCTCCCATTCTGAGGGTTGTCTTTTTGTCTTGTTTATGTTTTCCTTTGCTATGCAAAGCTTTTAAACTTCATTAGGTCTCATTTGTTTATTTTTGCTTTTATTTCCATTTCTCTAGGAGGTGGGTCAAAAAGGATCTTGCTGTGATTTGTGTCATGGAGTGTTCTTGCGAATGTTTTCCTCTAAGAGTTTGAGAGTGTCTGGCCTTACATTTAGGTCTATAATCCATTTTGAGTTTATTTTTGTGTATGGTGTTAGGGAGTATTCTACTTTCATTCTTTTACATGTACCTGTCCAGTTTTCCCAGCACCTCTTATTGAATGGGCTATCTTTTCTCCATTGTATATTCTTGCCTCCTTTTTCAAAAATAAGGTGGCCAGGGCCTCCCTGGTGGCGCAGTGGTTGGGAGTCCGCCTGCCGATGCAGGGGATGCGGGTTCGTGCCCCGGTCTGGGAGGATCCCATATGCCGCGGAGCGGCTGGGCCCGTGAGCCATGGCTGCTGGGCCTGCGCATCCGGAGCCTGTGCTCCGCAACGGGAGAGACCACAACAGTGAGAGGCCCGCATACCACAAAAAAAGAAAAAAAAAAAAAAATAATAAGGTGGCCATAGGTGCGTGGATTTATCTCTGGGCTTTTTATCCTGTTCCATTGATCTATATTTCTCTTTTTGTGCCAGAACCATACTGCCTTGATTACTGTAGCTTTGTAGTATAGTCTGAGGTCAGGGAGCGTGATACCTCCAGCTCTGTTTTCTTTCTCAAGATTGCTTTGGTTATTCGGGGTCTTTTGTGTTTCCATACAAATTGTGAAATTTTTCTTCTAGTTCTGTGAAAAATGCCAATGGTAGTTTAATAGGGATTGCATTGAATCTGTAGATTGCTTTGGGTAGTAGAGTTATTTTCACAACATTGATTCTTCCAATCCAAGAACATGGTATATCTCTCCGTTTGTATCATCTTTAATTTCTTTCATCAGCATCTTATAGTTTTCTGCATACAGGTCATTTGTCTCCTTAGGTAGGTTTATTACTAGGTATTTTATTCTTTTTCTTGCAATGGTAAATGGGAGTGTTTCTTGATTTCTCTTTCAGATTTTTCATCATTAGTGTATAGGAATGCAAGAGATTTCTGTGCATTAACTTTGTATCCTGCTAGTTTACCAGATTCGTTGATTAGCTCTTTTCGTTTTCTGGAAACATCTTTAGGATTCTCTATGTATAGTATCATGTCATCTGCAAACAGTGACAGCTTTACTCCTTCGTTTCTGATTTAGATTACTTTTATTTCTTTTTCTTCTCTGATTGCTATGGCTAAAAGTTCCAAAACTATGTCGAATACTAGTGGTGAGAGTGGGCAACCTTGTCTTATTCCTGATCTTAGTGGAAATGGTTTCAGTATTTCACCATTGTGAACGATGTTGGCTGTTGGTTTGTCATACATGGCCTTTATTATGTTGAGGTAAGTTCCCTCTATGCCTACTTTCTGGAGGGTTTTTATCATAAATTGGTGCTGAATTTTGTCAGAAGCTTTTCCTGCATCTATTGGCATGATCATATGATTTTTATCCTTCAATTTGTTAATATGGTGTATCACATTGATTGATTTGCATATATTGAAGAATCCTTGCATTTCTGGGATAAACCCCATTTGATCATTGTGTATGATCCTTTTAATGTGCTGTTGGTTTCTGTTTGCTACTATTTTGTTGAGGATTTTTGCATCCACGTCATCAGTGATATTGGCCTGTAGTTTTCTTTCTTTGTGACATTTTTGTCTGGTTTTTGAATCAGGGTGATGCTGGCCTCGTAGCATGAGTTTGGGTGTGTTCCTCCCTCTTCTTTATTTTGCAAGAGTTTCAGAAGGATTGGTGTTAGCTATTCTCTAAACATTTGATAGAATTTGTCTGTGAATCCATCTGTTCCTGGGCTTTTGTTTGTTGGAAGATTTTTAATCACAGTCTCAATTTCATTGCTTGTGATTGTTCTGTTTATATTTTCTATTTCTTCCTGGTTCAGTCTCAAAAGGTTGTGCTTTTCTAAGAATGTGTCCATTTCTTCCAGGTTGTCCATTTTATTGGCATAGAGTTGCTTGTAGTAATCTCTCATGATCCTTTGTATTTCTCCAGTGTCAGTTGTTATTTCTCCTTTATCCTTTCTAATTCTATTGATTTGAGTCTTCTCCCTTTTTTTCTTGATGAATCTGGCTAATGGTTTATCTATTTTGTTTAGCTTCTCAAAGAACCAGCTTTTAGTTTTATTGATCTTTACTATCGTTTCCTTCATTTCTTTTTCATTTATTTCTGATTTGATCTTTATGATTTCTTTCCTTCTACTAACTTTAGGTTTTGTTTGTTCTTCCTATAATTGCTTTAGATGTAAGGTTAGGTTGTTTATTTGAGATGTTTCTTGTTCCTTAAGGTAGGATTGTATTGTATAAACTACTCTCTTAGAACTGCTTTTCCTACATCCCATAGGTTTTGTGTCATCGTGTTTCCATTGTCATTTGTTTCTAGATATTTTTTTATTTCCTCTTTGATTTCTTCAGTGATCTCTTGATTATTAAGTAGTGTATTGTTTAGCCTCCAATGTGTTTGTATTTTTTTACAGAGTTTTTCCTGTAATTGATATCTAGTCTCATAACGTTGTTATCAGAAAAGATACTTGATACGATTTCAATTTTCTTAAATTTACTAAGGCTTGATTTGTGTCCCAAGATATGATCTATCCTGGAGAATGTTCCATGAGCACTTGAGGAGAAAGTGTATTCTGTTGTTTTTGGATGGACTGTCCTATCAATGTCAATTAAGTCCATCTTGTTTAATGTATCATTTAAAGCTTGTGTTTCTTTATATATTTTCATTTTGGGTGATCTGTTCATTTGTGAAAGTGAGGTGTTAAAGTCCCTTAGTATGATTGTGTTACTGTCGATTTCTCCTTTCATGGCTATTAGTATTTGCCTTAGGTATTGAGGTGCTCCTATGTTGGGTGCATAAATATTTACAATTGTTATATCTTCTTCTTGGATTAACCCCTTGATCATTATGTAGTGTCCTTCTTTGTCTCTTGTAATAGTCTTTGTTTTAAAGTCTGTGTTGTCTGATATGAGAATTGCTACTCCAGCTTTCTTTTGATTTCCATTTGCATGGAATATCTTTTTCCATCCCCTCACTTTCAGTCTGTATGTGTCCCTAAGTCTGAAGTGGGTCTCTTGTAGGCCGCATATGTACCGTTCTTGTTTTTGTATCCATTTAGCCAGTCCATGTCTTTTGGTTGGAGCATTTAATCCATTTACATTTAAGGTAGTTATCGATGTGTGTGTTCTTATTACCATTTTCTGAATTGTTTTAGATTTGTTATTATAGGTCTTTTCCTTCTCTTGTGTTTCCTGCCTAGAGAAATTCCTTTAGCATTTGTTGTAAAGCTGGTTTGGTGGTGCTGAAATCTCTTAGCTTTTGCTTGTCTGTAAAGATTTTAATTTCTCCATCGAATATGAATGATATCCTTGCTTGGTAAAGTAATCTTGGTTGTAGGTTTTTCCCTTTCATCACTTTAAATATGCCCTGCCACTCCCTTCTCGCTTGTAGGGTTTCTGCTGAAAGATCAGCTGTTAACCTTATGGGGATTCCCTTGTGTGTTATTTGTTGTTTTTCCCTTGCTGCTTTTAATATTTTTTCTTTGTATTTAATTTTTGATATTTTGATTAGTATGTGTCTTGGCGTTTCTCCTTGGATTTTTCCTGTATGGGGCTCTATGTGCTTCCTGGATTTGATTGACTATTTCCTTTCCCACATTAGGGAAATTTTCAACTATAATCTCTTCAAATATTTTCTCAGTCCCTTTCTTTTTCTCTTCTTCTTCTGGACCCCTATAATTCAAATGTTCATGCGTTTAATGTTGTCCCAGCGGTCTCTAAGATTGTCCTCAATTATTTTCATTCTTTTCTCTTTATTCTGCTCTGCAGTAGTTATTTCCACTATTTTATCTTCCAGGTCACTTTTTTATGCTTCTGCCTCAGTTATTCTGCTACTGTTTCCTTCTAGAGAAGTTTTAATTTCATGTATTGTGTTGTTCTTCATTGTTGGTTTGCTCTTTACTTCTTCTAGGTCCTTGTTAAACATTTCTTGTATTTTCTCTATTCTATTTCCAAGATTTTGGATCATCTTTACTATCATTACTCTTAATTCTTTTTCTGGTAGACTGCGTATTTCCTCTTCATTTTTTTGTCTGGTGGGTTTTTACCTTGCTCCTTCATCTGCTGTGTGTTTCTTTGTCTTCTCATTCTGCTTAACTTACTGTCTTTGGGGTCTCCTTTTCACAGGCTGCAGTTTCGTGGTTCCCGTTGTTTTTGGTGTCTTCCCCCAGTGGCTAAGGCTGGTTCAGTGGGTTGTGTAGGCTTCCAGGTGGAGGGGACTAGTGCCTGTGTTCTGGTGGATGAGGGTGGATCTTGTCTTTCTGGTGGGCAGGACCACATCCGGTGGTATGTTTGTAGTGTCTGTGACCTTATTATGATTTTAGGCACCCTCTCTGCCAATGGGTGAGGTTGTGTTCCTGTCTTGCTAGTTGTTTTCCATAGGGTGTCCAGCCTTGTATCTTGCTGGTCGTTGAGTGGAGCTGGGTCTTTGCGTTGAGATGGAGATCTCTGGGAGAGCTTTCGCCATTTGTTATTATGTGGATCTGGAAGGTCTCTGGTGGACCACTATCCTGAACTCAGCTCTCCCACATCAGAGGCACAGCCCTGACTCCCAGCTGGAGCACCAGGACCCTGTCAGCCACATGACATCAGTCTTTCAAAGTTCCACTCCAGTGCTCCATCGTCCGCAACCTCTCAAAAAGGATTCTTTCCTTGATGGGTAAATTCTCTGGCCTTCTCTTTATTCTCTCCTGTATCTTGAGCTCCAGGTGTGGTCCTCAGGCAAGTCCCTTCATCTCTCCACGGCTCTGTTTTAAATTTTGGCAGACTGACTGGGACTCTGCGGCATGCTGCCCACTGGCCATGCCCTCAACCCCTGCTGCCACCACAGAGAGCAGACAGTGCCACAGATAACTTTTTATGTTTGTGAATCTACACTTCCTCCATAAGGATATCTTCTTCCAGCACTTGTGCAATGGCTATTTCTTAAACTATCCTTCTTTACCACAATCTTCATTTGTCTTAGGTGAATTTAGCTATTTCTTGCTTCTATTCCAGCCATCTGTCAATCTTTTATCAGCAGTCATTTCCCAGCTCCATGATGTGAGAACTGCATCCTAGTTGCTGAAAGATTGCTCTGATCTGTAGGGGTAGATTGGGTTGTCACTACTACCTCTACCTAACTCTATGTACATTGATCCACCAAAAAACCAAGTGCCTTAGCAGGACCAACATTGATGTGGATATTGACTGTTGTCATGAGGTCATTCTTTAAGGTGAGATTACACATTTCCCTCATTTGAAGCATGATTCTCATTTCTTATATGCTACATCAACCTTTCAGCAAATGCTGTCAGCTCTGTCTTCAAAATATATCACAGATTTTAGCCATTTTTTAACACTTCACAGCTCTATCCCTGGCCCAACCCACCAACATCTCTCCTGGCCTCCTTTCTCCCACCTTTGCCCTTCTGTAGTATGTTTTCCACCCATAGTACTGGAAGATCCCTTGGAATGTAAAGCAGATAGTTTCAGTCTGCTCAAAACCCTCTAATCACTTCTTGACTCATGGTAAAAGTTGGTTCACCTACCCAGCTCCCTCTTTAAGTTCAGCTCCTATAATCTCTCCCTTGCTCACTGCTCTTTGGAACCAATTTCTTCCTTCCTCTTCTTCAAACATGTCTCATGGACTCCCATCTCAATACCTTTGTACTTGATGCCTCATCGAGTTACACCATGGCTCCTCCCTCACTGCCTCACATCCTTCAACCCCGGGGCAACGTTACTTTATCAGAAAAACCTCTAAGGACATTTATTTTTTGTGTGTGTTTTTTAATTGAAGTATAGTTGACTTACAGTGTGTTAATTTCTGCTGTGCAGCAACATGACTCAGTTATACGTATATATACATTCTTTTTCATATTCTTTTCCATTATGATTTATCACTGGATATTGAATATATTTCCCATGTGCTATACAGTAGGACCTTGTTGTTCATCCATTCTATATATACCAGTTTACATCTGCTAATCCCAAACTCCCAATCCATCCCTCTCCCAACACCCTCCCCCTTGGCAACCACCAGTCTATTCTCTATGTCTCTGATTCTGTTTCTGTTTCATAGATAGGTTCATTTGTGTCATATTTTAGACTCCACATATAAGTGATATCATACAGTGTTTGTCTTTTCTGTCTGACTTATTTTACTTAGTATGATAATCTCTAGGTCCATCCATGTTGCTGCAAATGGCATTATTTTGTTCCTTTTTATGGCTGAGCAATATTCCATTGTATATATGTACCACATATTCTTTATCCATTCATCTGTCGATGGACATTTAGGTTGTTTCCACATCTTGGCTATTGTGAATAGTGCTGCTATGAACATAGGGATGCATGTATCTTTCTGAATTATAGTTTTGTCTGAATATATGCCCAGGAATGGGATTGCTGGATCCTATGGTAATTCTATTTTTAGTTTTCTGAGTAACCTCCGTACCGTTTTCCATAATGGGTACACCAACTTACATTACCACCAACAGTGTAGGAGGGTTCCCTTTTCTCCACACCCTCTCCAGCATTTGTTATTTGTAGACTTTTTAATCATGGCCATTCTGACCAACGTGAGGTAGTACCCCATTGTAGTTTTGATTTGCATTTCTCTAATAACTAGCAATTTTGAGCATCTTTTCATGTGCCTATTGGCTGGCCATCTGTGTTTCTTCTTCAGAGAAATGTCTCTTTAGGTCTTCTGCCCATTTTTCAAGTGGGTTGTTTGTTTTTCTGTTGTTTTCTGAGCTGTTTGTGTGTTTTGGAAATTAAGCCCTTATCAGTTGCATCTTTTGCAAATATTTTCTCCCATTCCATAGGTTGTCTTTTCATTTTGTTTATGGTTTCCTTTGCTGTGCAAAAGCTTTTAAGTTTAATTAGGTCCCATTTATTTATTTTTGTTTTTATTTCTATTGCCTTGGGAGGTGACCTAGGAAAACATTGGTATGATTTATGTCAGAGAATGTTTTGCCTATGTTCTCTTCTAGGATTTTTATGGTGTCATGTCTTATGTTTAAGTCTTCAAGCCATTTTGAGTTTATTTGTGTGTGGTGAGAGGGCGTGTTCTAACTTCATTGATTTACATGTGACTGTCCAACTTTCCCAACACCACTTACTGAAGGGGCTGTCTTTTTCCCATTGTATATTCTTGCCTCCTTTGTAGAAGATTAATTGAACATAGGTGTGTGGGTTTACTTTTGGGCTCTCTGTGCGGTTCCATTGATCCATAGGTGTGTGTTGGGGTCAATACCATGCTGTTTTGATTACTGTAGTTTTGTAGTATTGTCTGAAGCCTGGAATGATTATGCCTCTTGCTTTGTTCTTTTTCTTCAGGATTGTTTTCACAATTCTGGGTCTTTTATGGCTCCATATGAATTTTGGGATTATTTGTTCTAGTTCTGTGAAAAAGGTCATGAGTAATTTGATAGAGATTGTGTTAAATCTGTAGATTGCTTTCGGTAGTATGGCCATTTTAACAGTATTCTTCTAATCCAAGAACATGGGATATCTTTCCATTTCTTTGAATCATCTTCAATTTCCTATATTAATTTTGTTATTAATGCTTTATAATTCTCAGTGTATGCCTTTCACCACCTTGTTGAGGTTTATTCCCAAGTTTTTTACTTTTTTGTGTTGCAACTTTAAAAGGCATTGTTTTTTTACATTCCCTTTCTGATATTTTATTGTTGGTGTAAAGAAATGCAACTGATTTCTGTATGTAAACCTTCTATCCTGCTACTTTACTGAATTCGTTTATCAGTTCTAGTAGTTTTTGTGCAGAGTCTATAGGGTTTTCTATATATAGTATCATGTCATCTGCATATAATGGCAATTTACCTCTTCCCTTCCAATTTGGATACTTTTTATTTCTTTTTCTTACCTGATTGCTGTGGCTAAGACTTCCAATACTAAGTTGAATAGAAGAGGTGAGAGTGGGCATCCTTTTCTTGTCCCAGATTTTAGTGGGAAGACTTTCAGCTTTTCCCCATTGAGTACTGTATTGGCTGTGGGTTTGTCATAAATAGTTTTTATTATTTTGAGATATGTTCCCTCTATACCCACTTTGGTAAGAGTTTTTATCATGAATGGATGTTGAGCCTCTAAGGACATTTATAGAGTAGCAACATTCCTCCCACACTCCCTTTCCGCCTTACTCTGCCTTTTCTTTGCAGCAGTTTTTACCAACTGACATATATTTGTTCTATTTTGTTTTTTCCATTGTCTGTCTTCCTCTTTGTCTCTCTCACTCACTTCTGTGTCCTCAGCCATGTGGAAGGTGCTACATAAACTTTAATGAATGGATATATTGAATAGATTTTACAATATACAAAAATGATGAAAGCATTTGTTCATACATTAAATGCATTTTATCCTCAAAATGGTCATAGCCTGGTGTAGGATTGGAGTGAGGGGGCCAAGATAGTAATTCACCTTATACATGCCAGGGTTGAGTGTTGCGATGGAGACATGATAAGGGACCATCAGCCTCTCAGAGAAAATGCAGACAAGTTAAACTGAGTAATCAAAGAAGACCAACACAAGAGATGACCTCATCCTAAAAGACTGGAGAGCAACTAAAGAATGTTAGAAGAATTACACAACCTTGCAGTTAAAATGATTATGCTGATGTCTTGTGGAAGGAGGATTTCAATAAACAGTGATTGGCAGCAGAGAAACCAGGTAGAATGCAGAGATTCAGCAAGACACATAGAACAAGTCTCAGTTTCTGTTTTAATTTTCAAAACCAAAGTGGCTTGCACATATCTAAAAAGTTAAAGAAAATAGAAAGGCTTGTAATGAAAAGCACAAGCATTCCATTCTTCCTGTTGACTCTCCATCCAACTCCAAGTCCTATTCACCTGTGGCAATACTTTTTAACTCACTCTGTTTTGTAAGTCCCATGATTACTTCCATATCTATTTTTAGTTTAAACATTGTCTGTTGACTTCCTTTTATCATAAAGATTTAGCTTCCTTAGAAACCCACCTCTCCTCTCAATGTAACTGATGTTCCCTTTTTAACTTTAAATATTAAAGTTTTGTATATTATCCTAACATATATACATGCTATGTTTATACTTATGGCAGTTTCTTACCTATAATCAAAGTGGAAATGTAAAAACAGCTGATTTTCAAATTACAATGTGGTATTTGTAAAAAGTTTTGGCCTTTTCTGCTAAGATTTCTAATACAGAAGCTCCTGGTACTCAGATGTCATTTTTTGTCAAGCTGAAAACAGAGAAAGATTTAGCCACTTTTAACCTGCCTACTGAATCTTGTAGGCCCTTTTTTTTTTTTTTTTACATCTTTATTGGAGTATAATTGCTTTACAATGGTGTTAGTTTCTGCTTTATAACAAAGTGAATCAGTTATATATATACATATACATATGTTCCCATATCTCCTCTCTCTTGCATCTCCCTCCCTCCCACACTCCCTATCCCACCCATCCAGCTGGTCACAAAGCACCGAGCTGATCTTCCTGTGCTATGTGGCTGCTTCCCACTAGCTATCTATTTTATGTTTGGTAGTGTATATATGTCCATGCCACGCTCTCACTTTGTCACAGCTTACCCTTCCCCCTCCCCATATCCTCAAGTCCATTCTCTAGTAGGTGTGTGACTTTATTCACATCTTATCCCTAGGTTCTTCATGACATTTTTTTTCTTAGATTCCATTTATATGTGTTAGCATACAGTATTTGTCTTTCTCTTTCTGACTTACTTCACTCTGTATGACAGACTCCAGGTCCATCCACCTCACTACAAATAACTCAATTTCGTTTCCTTTTATGGCTGAGTAATATTCCATTGTATATATGTGCCACATCTTCTTTATCCATTCATCGGATGATAGACACTTAGGTTGTTTCCATCTCCTGGATATTGTAAATAGAGCTGCAATGAACATTTTGGTACATAACTCTTTTTGAATTATGGTTTTCTCAGGGTATATGCCCAGTAGTGGGATTGCTGGGTCATATGGTAGTTCTATTTGTAGTTTTTAAAGAAACCTCCATACTGTTCTCCATAGTGGCAGTACCAACTCACATTCCCACCAGCAGTGCAAGAGTGTTCCCTTTTCTCCACACTCTCTCCAGCATTTATTGTTTCTAGATTTTTTGGTGATGGCCATTCTGACCGATATGAGATGATACCTCATTGTAGTTTTGATTTACATTTCTCTAATGATTAATGATGTTGAGCATTCTTTCACATGTTTGTTGGCAATCTGTATATCTTCATTGGAGAAATGTCTATTTAGGTCTTCTGCCCATTTTTGGATTGGGTTGTTTGTTTTTCTGTTATTGAGCTCCAAGAGATGCTTGTAAATTTTGGAGATTAATCCTTTGTCAGTTGCTTCATTTGCAAATATTTTCTCCCATTCTGAGGGTTGTCTTTTGGTGTTCTTTATGGTTTCCTTTGCTGTGCAAAAGCTTTGAAGTTTCATTAGGTCCCATTTGTTTATTTTTGTTTTTATTTCCATTTCTCTAGGAGGTTGGGTCAAAAAGGATCTTGCTGTGATTTGTGTCATAGAGTGTTCTGCCTATGTTTTCCTCTAAGAGTTTGATAGTTTCTGGCCTTACATTTAGGTCTTTAATCCATTTTGAGCTTATTTTTGTGTATGGTGTTAGGGAGTGTTCTAATCTCATACTTTTACATGTACCTGTCCAGTTTTCCAAGCACCACTTATTGAAGAGGCTGTCCATTTTCCACTGTACATTCCTGCCTCCTTTATCGAAGATAAGGTGACCATATGTGTGTGGGTTTGTCTCTGGGCTTTCTATCCTTTTCCATTGATCTATCTGTCTGTTTTTGTGCCAGTACCATACTGTCTTGATTACTGTAGCTTTGTAGTATAGTCCGAAGTCAGGGAGCCTGATTCCTCCAGCTCCATTTTTCGTTCTCAAGATTGCTTTGGCTATTCAGGGTCTTTTGTGTTTCCATACAAACTGTGAAATTTTTTGTTCTAGTTCTGTGCAAAATGTCAGTGGTAGTTTGATAGGTATTGCATTGAATCTGTAGATTGCTTTGGGTAGTAGAGTCATTTTCAAAATGTTGATTCTTCCAATCCAAGAACATGGTATATCTCTCCATCTGTTTGTATCATCTTTAATTTCTTTCATCAGTGTCTTATAATTTTCGGCATACAGGTCTTTTGTCTCCTTAGGTAGGTTTATTCCTAGATATTTTATTCATTTTGTTGCAATGGTAAATGGGAGTGTTTCCTTGATTTCACTTTCAGATTTTTCATCATTAGTATATAGGAATGCCAGAGATTTCTGTGCATTAATTTTGTATCCTGCAACTTTACCAAATTCATTGATTAGCTCTAGTAGTTTTCTGGTAGCATCTTTAGGATTCTCTATGTATAGTATCATGTGATCTGCAAACAGTGACAGCTTTACTTCTTCTTTTCCGATTTCGATTCCTTTTATTTCCTTTTCTTCTCTGATTGCTGTGGCTAAAACTTCCAAAACTATGTTGAATTAGAGTGGTGAGAGTGGGCAACCTTGTCTTGTTCCTGATCTTAGTGGAAATGCCTTCAGCTTTTCACCATTGAGGACGATGTTGGCTGTGGGTTTGTCATATATGGCCTTTATTATGTTGAGGAAAGTTCCCTCTATGCCTACTTTCTGCAGGGTTTTTATCATAAATGGGTGTTGAATTTTGTCGAAAGCTTTCTCTGCATCTATTGAGATGATCATATGATTTTAGTCTTTCAATTTGTTAATATGGTGTATCACATTGATTGATTTGCGTATATTGAAGAATCCTTGCATTCCTGGAATAAACTCCACTTGATCATGGTGTATGATCCTTTTAATGTGCTGTTGGATTCTGTTTGCTGGTATTTTGTTGAGGATTTTTGTAACTGTGTTCATCAGTGATATTGGCCTGTAGTTTGCTTTGTTTGTGACATCCTTGTCTGGTTTTGGTATCAGGGTGATGGTGGCCTCATAGAATGAGTTTGGGAGTATTCCTCCCTCTGCTATATTTTGGAAGAGTTTGAGAAGGATAGGTGTTACCTCTTCTCTAAATGTTTGATAGAATTCTTCTGTGAAGCCATCTGGTCCTGGGCTTTTGTTTGTTGGAAGATTTTAATCACAGTTTCAATTTCAGTGCTTGTGATTGGTCTGTTCATATTTTCTATTTCTTCCTGATTCAGTCTTGGCAGGTTGTGCATTCCTAAGAATGTGTCCATTTTTCCAGGTTGTCCATTTTATTGGCACAGAGTTGCTTGTAGTAATCTCTCATGATCTTTTGTATTTCTCCAGTGTCAGTTTTTATTTCTCCTTTTTCATTTCTAATTCTATTTATTTGAGTCTTCTCCCTTTTTTTCTTGATGAGTCTGGCTAATGGTTTATCAATTTTGCCTATCTTCTCAAAGAACCAGCTTTTAGTTTTATTGATCTTTGCTATCATATTCTTCATTTCTTTTTCATTTATTTCTGATCTGATCATTATGATATCTTTCCTTCTGCTAACTTTGTGGTATTTTTGTTCTTCTTTCTCTAGTTGCTTTAGATGCAACGTTAGGTTGTTTATTCGAGATGTTTCCTGTTTCTTAAGGTAGGATTGTATTGCTATAAACTTCTCTCTTAAAACTGCTTTTGCTGCATCCCGTAGGTTTTGGGTGGTCGTGTCTCCATTGTCATTTATTTTTAGGTATTTTTTGATTTCCTCTTTGATTTCTTCGGTGATCACTTCATTATTAAGTAGTGTATTGTTTAGCCTCCATGTGTTTGTATTTTTCACAGATCTTTTCCTGTAATTGATATCTAGTCTCATAGCATTGTGGTCAGAAAAGATACTTGATACAATTTCAATTTTCTTAAATTTACCAAGGCTTGATTTGTGACCCAAGATATGATCTATCCTGGAGAATGTTCCATGAGCACTTGAGAGAAATGTGTATTCTGTTGTTTTTGGATAGAATGTCCTATAAATATCAATTAATTCCATCTTGTTTAATGTATCATTTAAAGCTTGTGTTTCCTTATTTATTTTCATTTTGGATGATCTGTCCATTGGTGAAAGTGGGTTGTTAAAGTCCCCTACTATGGGTGTGTTACTGTTGATTTCCCCTTTTATGGCTGTTAGTATTTGCCTTATATATTGAGGTGCTCCAATGTTGGGTGCATAAATATTTACAATTGTTATATCTTCTTCCTGGGTTGATCCCTTGATCATTATGTAGTGTCCTTCTTTGTCTCTTCTAATAGTCTTTATTTTAATGTCTATTTTGTCTGATATGAGAATTGCTACTCCAACTTTCTTTTGGTTTCCATTTGCATGGAATATATTTTTCCATCCCCTTACTTTCAATCTGTATGTGTCTCTAGGTCTGAAGCGGGTCTCTTGTAGACAGCATATATTTGTGTCTTGTTTTTTTATCCATTCAGCCAGTCTGTGTCTTTTGGTGGGAGCATTTAATCCATTTACATTTAAGGTAATCATCGATATGTATGTTCCTATTCCCATTTTCTTAATTGTTTTGGGTTCGTTATTGTAGGTCTTTTCCTTCTGTTGTGTTTCTTGCCTAGAGAAGTTCCTTTAGCATTTGTTGTAAAGCTGGTTTGGTGGTGCTGAACTCTCTCAGCTTTTGCTTGTCTGTAAACGTTTTAATTTCTCCATCAAATCTGAATGAGATCCTTGCTGGGTAGAGTAGAGTAATCTTGGTTGCAGGTTTTTCTCCTTCATCACTTTAAATATGTTCTGCCAGTCTGTGCTTCCTGGACTTGATTAACTATTTCCTTTCCCATATTAGGGAAATTTTCAACTATAATCTCTTCAAATATTTTCTCAGTCTCTTCCTTTTTCTCTTCTTCTTCTAGAACCCCTATAATTCAAATGTTGGTGCATTTAATGTTGTCCCAGAGGTCTCTGAGACTGTCCTCAGTTCTTTTCATTTTTTTTTTCTTTCTTCTGCTCTGCAGCACTTATTTCCACTATTTTATCTTCCAGGTCACTTATCCATTCTTCTGCCTCAGTTATTCTGCTATTGATCCCATCTAGAGTATTTTTAATTTCTTTTATTGTGTTGTTCATCATTGCCTGTTTCATCTTTAGTTCTTCTAGCTCCTTGTTAAATGTTTCTTGCATTTTCTGTATTCTATTTCCAAGATTTTGGATCATCTTTACTATCATTATTCTGAATTCTTTTTTCATGTAGACTGCCTATTTTCTCTTCATTTGTTAGGTCTGGTGGGTTTTTATCTTGCTCCTTCATCTGCTGTGTGTTTTTCTGTCTTCTTATTTTGCTTATCTTACTGTGTTTAGGTCTCCTTTTTGCAGGCTGCAGGTTCGTAGTTCCCGTTGTTTTTGGTGTCTGTCCCCAGTGGCTAAAGTTGGTTCAGTGGGTTGTGTAGGCTTCCTGGTGGAGGGTACTAGTGCCTGTGTTCTGGTGGATGAGGCTGGATCTTGTCTGTCTGGTGGGCAGTACCATGTCTGGTGGTGTATTTTGGGGTGTCTGTGGACTTACTATGATTTTCGGCAGCCTCTTTGCTAATGGTTGGTGTTGCGCTCCTGTCTTGCTAGTTGTTTGGCATAGGGTGTCCAGCACTGTAGCTTGCTGTTCATTGACTGGAGCTGGGTGCTGGTGTTGAGATGGAGATCTCTGGGAGATTTTTGCCATTTGATATTATGTGGAGCTGGGAGGTCTCTTGTGGACCCGTGTCCTGAAGTTGGCTCTCCCACCTCAGAGGCACAGCACTGACTCCTGCCTGCAGCACCAAGGGCCTTTCATCCACATGGCTCAGAATAAAAGGGAGAAAAAGTAGAAAGAAAGAGGCTAAAATAAAATAAAGTTATTAAAATGAAAATAATTATTAAGAAAAATATTTTTTAAGTAAAAAAAAAAAAAAGGATGGATAGAACCTTAGGACAAATGGTGAAAGCAAAGCTATACAGACAAAATCTCACACATTAGAATACACTTACACACTCACTAAAAGAGGATAAGGGGAAAAAATAATAAGTCTTGCTCTCAAAGTCCACCTCCTCAATTTGGGATGATTCGTTGTCTATTCAGGTATTCCACAGATGCAGGGTACATCAAGTTGATTGTGGAGTTTTAATCTGCTGCTCCTGAGGCTGCTGGGAGAGATTTCCCTTTCTCTTCTTTGTTCTCAGAGCTCCCGGGGCTCAGCTTTTGATTAGGCCCCGCCTCTGCGTGTAGATCGCTGGAGGGTGTCTGTTCTTCGCTCAGACAGGACGGGGTTAAAGGAGCAGCTGACTCTGGGGCTCCGGCTCACTCAGGCCGGGGGAAGGGAGTGGTGCGTATGCGGGTGAGCCTGCAGCGGCAGAGGCCGGCGTGTCGTTGCACCAGCCTGAGGCATGCCATGCGTTCTCCCGGGGAAGTTGTCCCTGGATAAGGGGACTCTGGCAGTGGCGGGCTGCACAGCCTCCCCGGAAGGGAGGTGTGGAGTGTGACCTGCGCTCGCACACAGGCATCTTGGTGGTGGCAGCAGCAGCCTTAGCGTCTCATGCCCACCTCTGGGGTCCGCACTGTTAGCCATGGCTCACACCCATTTGTGGAGCTCCTTTAAGCAGCGTTCTTAATCCCCTCCAGGTACGTGGGGAGTTTCTTGCCTTTTGGGAGGTCTGAGGTCTTCTGCCAGTATTCAGTAGGTGTTCTGTAGGAGTTGTTCCACTTGTAGATGTATTTCTGGTGTATCTGTGGGGAGGAAGGTGATCTCTGCGTCTTACTCTTCCGCCATCTTCCCCCTCTCCGTGTAGGTCCTTTTGAATGATGCTACCTTCTCCAGAGTAGGTTTGTTCTTCTATGTCCTATTGGTAATGCATGAATTCATGGCTGAGCCTCTCCAGAGCAGGCCTCAGCAAACTATGGCCCACAGGCCAAATTGCCTGTTTTAGTGGGACACAGCCCCGCACTTCTGTTTAGTCATTGTCTATAGCTGCCCTCATGCTACAACTGCAGATTTAAGTAATATTAAGTAGTTGCAATAGAGTCAGAATTTTCCACAAGCCTAAAATATTTATTATCTGGCCCTTGGGAAAAAACAAAAACAAAAACAAAAAACCCTGCTCTACACTGTTCTAAGACTAGAGCAACATCCAGTATATCCAGACTCTGCCACATGAGCTCCTGCATTCCTAAATCCTATTCTCCTGCTTCCATTTGGATTGATACGTGGGGCTCATCCTTTATCCTGGTCATTTAACTAAGTTAAAGCCACTATTTCCTCTATCACAGGATCTTCCTCTTTTTCTATCTATCATCATCATTTTGCTGAAACACACCTTCCATTTGCTTCCTAACTGAGAGTCGAAAGTTTGCAGATGAGTTATATTTTCTTTTAGATCTGAAAATGTCTTTTCAATAAATGCAATAAGTAATCTGGGCATAGAATTGTAAGTTTAAAATATTTTTCCCTCTGGAGGCTCTGAATGAGACATTTTGGGCACTTAGGGACATGTTTTATTGGAGATACTCACATGCCAATATGTGGTTTATATTTTCCCTGGGAATTTTCTTTCTCTAGGAAAGAATCTTTGGATATTTTGTAGGAATTAGTGGTCAGTTCTTCCCCTTAAATTTTTCAGAATATACCCTTGCCCTGTTTGGGGCCCACTTCTCAGTCCTGCCCTTTGCCATAATGGGTGTATCTGAGCCAGGAGTCCATCTGTGGTTCTGCCATATGAATTTCTCTCCTCTCAACAAAAGCAATCTTTTCTCTTCCTTTTTGTACCCTACTACACATATCAATACTCCCCAATCACTTTCCGTGTTTAAAAATTTGCTAAACTCTCATCCACTGAAGTCCCATCTCTGGTCCTTTATCCTAAAGGATTACACCTAGTGATTTTCTTTTCTATTATTACAGGGGCATCAGACTGGGAAGGGAGATAGGCACATGTTTATGCTACCTTCTTTAAACAATTGCCAGACCTACTATGTTTTCAGTGCTCTACAAAATGAGACAAACCCTAGAGATACCTCAAAAATAAATGTATTCTTCTAATATATATTGATTTTTGACTCTCTCCCTTATTTTAACCCAAAGCCCTTTTCATGTTACTTTTCACAACATGATAGAAGACTATTAGAATTGTTTCCTATTTATCTTCCTAAATAAACTTTAAATTTCTAACATTAAAAATCAATTAAAAATCCATATGATTCAAAATATTTTGTTAAAGAGCATGTTGGGCTTACTTTTGAGTAAATAAAACATAAAAGCAAATGATGGATCCAAAAATAGACTGATCTGTTTTTATCTAAAGATAGCAGCTACTGTGTGGAAATACCAGTTTTATAATACCTCAAATAAAAATTTCCCTGTATATGCAGACTAAATATGCAGTATATTTTACTCAAGTTGTGGATATTTTTTCTGTTATTATTTAGCAGCATCCATGACAAGTGACATGCAGCTTTTGTTTATTCCATTAACATAAACATGAAATATTCCTGTTCATGCTTTTCTGTGCAATGAAATTCAAAGGAATCATCTGGCCTTCCATTATTTAAATAAGAAAAAAGGAAAAGAAACAATGACAAAAAATTATTTAGCATCTTTCTCTGCTCTGCTTGCAGTCTTATATGCCTGGTCAAAATGTTTTAAAGTTTCTGAAAATTCTACTGCTCATTAATCTCAATTTCAACGAGCCATATGATATATATTCACATTATTATAAATGTATTTTTCTTTACTTCTGTCTTCCATTAGCCTATGAGGTTTTTTTTTTTTAAACTTACATTTTTAAATTTGATTGTAAAATGCAGTGTGATAAAACTTAGAAAGTACTTGAAACATGATAATATTGTCAACCATTTCTTGAGCTTTTAATCTAATAAATAAGACTAAATGTTGTTTATGTGATTTTAACAGATACTCTTGCAGAGCTCAAGTAGCAGAGTTCAACCCATTATTTTTCCTTTCAAACATGATAACTGGTGTCATCTAATCTGGGATGGCTACTGCTATTCATGGCTAATTTGGGGACACTGGAATTAATATATAGTCTTAAATTTGGAGTTGCAAGTACCATACCCAAAGTGCAGATTTTGAATGGATTAAAAATCTAAGGATCTGCTTAAGAAATGCGTCCCTAGAATGCTAAGTTGATAAGAATTTTCAAGGTATATATTCCATATACTGTTTATATCCTTAAAAAAAAACAACCCAGAATTTTCTTACTGAATGAGAGCAGTAATCCACCCCAGCAATGAGAGTGGTACTAGTAGACATTATGGAGAAGAGTGTTTATCTCCACTGAGATTCCAAAATGTATGGTTGTCCTCTGGACATCCCTGAATTAATTAGTTCTAATACTATCAGTGGTTTATTTAAACAAGCTTGAAGGTCCTACTATTTGTTAAATTTCCACAATATTTTAGTTCAATAATGCACATTTTAAATGAATTAATTTATATAAAGAGCTTAAAATAATGCTTAGTACCTACTTGGCTATTATTATTCTTTTCATGTAATAGGAGGCAATGAGTAAAAGTATATTAAGAAATAGTTTTTCAATGGCCATGCTCAAGCTCAAAGAGTTGCCTATTCTAACACTTTGTGAACAATATTTTCATAATTTCTAAGGTGACATTCAGTATTAGGGATAACAGTCCTGGACTTGAGTTTCTTAAATCTCTCAGCAAGGAGGTATATAAAAACATTCCAAAAATGGAAAGCAAAAATTGACAGAAGTAGTATAATCAAAAATTGATAAATTTGCCAATATGGTAGGAATTTCTGATACACTTTCTTTAATAATTGCTAGATCAAGTAGAAAACAATCAGTGAGGCTAGAGGGAGTGAGGAATATAATTAACAGATTCTAGCTTATGGATATGTAGATAGAATGATAAACCTAAATTTGCCAAATCACATTCCCTTTTTTTATTTTTATTTTTTTAAGTTATTACA
The DNA here is from genome assembly GCF_025265405.1 of Mesoplodon densirostris. Taxonomy (NCBI): domain Eukaryota; kingdom Metazoa; phylum Chordata; class Mammalia; order Artiodactyla; family Ziphiidae; genus Mesoplodon; species Mesoplodon densirostris. Next base: position 45,999,266 of record NC_082665.1, read on the forward strand.
AAATATTGGCTATTTCCCCATATTGTATTATACATCCTTGTACATCTATCTTATACCTAATACTTTGTACCTCCCACTCCCCCACCCCTGTGTGCCCCTCCCTCCTTTCTCTCCCCACTGGTAAGCACTAGTTCTTTTTTTTATTATTTATTTATTTATTTATTTATTTATTTATTTATTTTTGGCTGTGTTGGGTCTTCGTTTCTGTGCGAGGGCTCTCTCCAGTTGCGGCGAGCAGGATCCACTCCTCACTGCGATGCGTGGGCCTCTCACTGCTGCGGCCTCTCCCGTTGCGGAGCACAGGCTCCAGATGCACAGGCTCAGTAGTCGTGGCTCACGGGCCCAATTGCTCCGCGGCATGTGGAATCCTCCCAGACCAGGGCTTGAACCCGTGTCCCCTGCATCGGCAGGCAGACTCTCAACCACTGCGCCACCAGGGAAGCCCCACCACTAGTTCTTTATATCCGTGAATCTGCTTCTTTTTTGTTATATTCACTAGTTTGCTGTACTTTTTAGATTCCACATATAAGTGATATCATACAGTATTTGTCTTTCTCAGTCTGACTTATTTCACTCAGCATAATGCCCTCCAAGTCCATCCATTTATATATATATATATATATATATTCTAAAAAATATATATATATATTTCACATCTTCTTTATCCATTCATCTGTTGATAGACACAACAGGTTGCTTCCATATCTTGGCAAATGTAAAAATAATGCTGCTATTAACATTGGGATGCAGGTATCGTTTCCAGTTAGTGGTTATTTTGTTTTTTGTTTCTTTTTCAGATATATACCCAGGAGTAGAGTTGCTGGGTCAAATGGTAGTTCTATTTTTATTTTTTTGAGGACCCTCCATACTGCTTTCCACAGTGGCTGCACCAGTTTACATTCCCACCAACAGTGTACAATGGCTCCCCTTTCTCCATGTCCTTGCCAACATTTGTTATTTGTATTCTTTTTGATGATAGCCATTCTGACAAGTGTGAGGTGATATCTCATTGTGGTTTTGACTTGCATTTCCCTGATGATTAGTGATGTTGAGTATCTTTTCATGTGCCTTTTGCCTATCTGTATGTCTTCTTCGGAAAAATGTCTATTCAGGAGTTCTGCCCATTTTTTAATCAGGTTGTTTTTGTGATGTTGAGTCATATGAGCTCTTTGTATATGTTGGATAGTAATCTCCTATCGGTGATATCATTTGCAAGAATTTTCTCCCATTAAGTAGGTTGTCTTCATGTTTGCTTGATGGTTTCCTTTGCTGTGCCAAAGCTTTTAATTTTAATTAGGTCCCATTTGTTTATGTTTTCTTTTATTCCCTTTACTTTAGGAGATGGATCAAGAAAATATTGCTGCCATTTATGTCAAAGAGTATTCTGCCTATATTTTCCTCTAGGAGTTTTATAGTGTCCAGTCTTACATTTAGGCCTTTATTCCATTGTGAGTCTATTTTTGTATATGGTGTTAGAGAATGTTCTAATTTCATCCTTTTACATGTAGCTGTCCAGTTTTCCCAGAACCACAAAGTTCCCAGACTGTCTCTTCTCCATTGTGTATTCTTGCCTCCTTTGTCTAGATTAGGTGACCATAAGTGTGTGGGTTTATTTCTGGGCTCTCTATCCTGTTCCATTGATCTATGTGTCTGTTTTGGTGCCAATATCAAACTGTTTTGACTACTGTAGCTTTGTAGTACAGTCTGAAGGCAGGGAGCCTGATTCCTCCAGCTCTGTTCTCCTTTCTCAAGATTGTTTTGGCTATTTGGGGGTCCTTTGCACTTCCATACAAATTTTAAGTTTATTTGTTTTAGTTTTGTGAAAAATGCTATTGGTGTTTTGATAGGGATTGCACTGAATGTAGATTGCCTTGGGTAGTATGGTCATTTTAACAATATTGATTCTGCCAGTTGAAGAACGCAGTATATCTTTCCATTAGTGTGACATTTGCAATTTCTTTCATTAGTGTCTTACATTTTCCTAGTATGGGTCTTTTGTCTTCTTAGATAGGTTTATTCTTAGGTATTTTATTCTTTTTGATGTGATTGTTAATGGGATTGTTTCCTTAATTTCTCTTTCTGATAGTTTGTTGTTAGTGTATAGAAATGCAACAGGTTTCAGTATACTAATTTTGTGTCCTGCAACTTTACCAAATTCATTGATGAGCTCTAGTAGTTTTCTGGTGGCATCTTTAGAATTTTCTATGTATAGTATCATGTCATCTGTAAATAGGCAAATCACATTCTCTTAAAGTACAAAAATATTAATGAAAACTGACCATGTACTAGGCCATGAAGCAATTTGCAACAAATCAGATTTTTATAGAATACATTTCTAACCAAAGTACAATTAGCTTAGAAATAAATAGAAAGGTAACATAAAAAATTAGACAGTTTAAAACATAGTTTTAAATAACTTGTGGGTTATCTTTAATGTAATTAAATAACATTTAAATAATTCATGGGTTATTTTAATATAAATGAGAAAATCTCTAGAACTAAACAAAAATGAAAAAAACACATTTTAAAACTCATGTGGTACAATAAATGCCGTACTTTAGAGGTAAATACATATATAGCCTTAAAATGCTTATTTTAGAAATGAAGAGCTACTAAAAATTAATAACCTAAACATCCAACTTAACAATTTAGCAAAAGGGAAATAAAATAATCAGAAAGAAAGTGGAAGGTAAATAGTAAAGAAAAGATTAAAAACAGTAAATAGAAAACATAATAGAGAAAAAATAAGTTATTTTCTTAAAAATGTTAATAAAATTATAAAACTCTGATAAAAAAGATCAAGAAAAATATAAGGTATAAGTAAACAATGTTACAGATGACAAAGGAAAAGATATAGCTACTAATAAATATTTAAAAATCAACAGTAAAATATAAACAGTATGTGACAATAAATGTAACAACTGGATAAAGGAGACAAGTTTCTAGAAGATTGTATATTACAAAACCTCAGGAGGAACAAGATCCTATATTGTCCTATGTCCACTCCATAAACTGTATCAGTATTTAACAGTTTTTTCCCCACAAAGGAAATTTTGGATCTAAATTTTCAGGGTTGGGGTGGGGTGCAAATTTTACCAAACATGTAATTCCAAAACACATATACAGAAATACTTTCAAAGAATATTAAAGTTTTATTCCCCAGACAAATCTGCGGGCTGAAAAAAGTTTGTTTGATTTGTATTTTGGTATTAATGAAATGTAATGCTAGGCAGTTTTCTTAGGTTGGATATATCACTGAACAAAAATTATTTCCTCACTTCTTTGGGGTTTGTTTCAATAATAATATTCTAAGTGCTTATTTGTTCAGTTAGCATAAAGGAGTGAAATTATAACAAATTATAAATGGCAAAAATGTTGCTCTATAATGTTTATAATAATGAGTCATATGACATTTGATGGTAAAAACTATCTTTTAAATAATAATTAAAAAGCTGATTGCAAAGCTCTTTAAAAAGATTTGTTAAGATAAGTTATGTTACATATAATAGCATGAAAACTGCATATACTATAATAATCAATAAAGGATCTTAATTATATACAGAAAAATAGTATATTATATAGTATTAGTACACGTTTAAGAAAAATAATATAAACTTTATGCTTAGGAAATAGAGTAGAAGTATATACACCAAAATGAGATTGTATTCCAGTTATTTGGCCTATGGGTGATAGCTTCTTTCCTTTCAAGTTTTTACTCTAGCAAATGTTCTCATTTTAATGTCACTGAATTTCGGTAGCATCCTACAATTGGTAGCATTCATAGTTTAATTCTCAACAGTATTTCCTTCTTAGAAACACATATAATAATGGTATATATTGCAATCTAGGACTCAGTGAAAACATCTTCTGAATAAATAAAATAATAAGCATAAGCTTTTTAGAAGATGAACTATGATGAATGTCTTCTGAAGGACAAAACTGACTGAATAAAAGTTTGCCTAAAATAATGTTCACATTAGTGAAAATAGTGCTTTAACATGAAAACAAACTTTTTAATGTTCATTTTATTAGAACATGCGCCTGATACTATCCCTTGAGAATAAATAATCACATTAAAATGTCAACAATTCTGAATTATGGTTTAATTTACAGAGTCATTACTGATTATCTATGCATATTTTCTTTAAGATAAAATGAACTAATATAGGTTTATTATAAACCTTTGGTATATTAAAGCTATTCAAAGTCTTTATTGCTATTAAAGAATTGTGTAGGGCTTCCCTGGTGGTGCAGTGGTTGAGAGTCCGCCTGCCAATGCAGGGGACACGGGTTCGTGCCCCTGTCCGGGAAGATCCCACAAGCCACGGAGCGGCTGGGCCCTTGAGCCATGGCCACTAAGCCTGCGCGTCCGGAGCCTGTGCTCCGCAACGGGAGAGGCCACAACAGTGAGAGGCCCGTGTACCGCAAAAAAAAAAAAAAGAATTGTGTAATATCACTTTTAATAGTAACTCAGGACAGACACTCACTGGCTTTTTTAATCAAAATAATCATCTCTGTATTTTTGGAGAGCTGATTTTTCTCCCATTTTTGAAAACATTTTGACCACTACAGCTGACAGTCTACTAGCTTCTCTTAGTCATGCTTGACTAAACACAAGTCCTCTGCTGTGAATACTGATTATGTTTATTGCCTGACTGAATTCCAAAATGTCTTCTTTGTGCCAGTGCAGGAATTCATACATGCTGGGGGAAATGATGCTGTCTCACGCTTGCCCACTCAAGTAATACTTGAAAATGTTTAGTGTATACTTTCACATAGAGGATTCAATACTGATGAAGGTGTCTGTCATGAGGATGTCAGTCCAGTCGTGCAGTCAGGAAACATTAGACCCATGCTGTTCATGATGATAGACACTGGGGATTAAGATGAAGACAAAATCCCTGTGCTCTAAATTTTCACAGTGTAATGGAGAAATGAATGAATGGAAACTTACAGCTAATGAGAGAAGTGTTGTTAATAGAAAAATATAAAAGGGGGGCATTGGAGAGTAATAAAGGATCATGCTTAAATGAAGGATATTATCCAGCCTAAAATGGAAACTAATATTTGAGAACTAACTCTTTGCTAAAAGCCATCCATGTATTATCACAAGTTAATGGCTTAATAAAACACAAATTAATGATTTTACAGTTCTGGGAGTCAGAAGTCTAAAATCAGTCTCATTGGGTTAAACTCAGGGAGCTGACAGTACTGATTCACTCTGAGCACATCAGGGAAGAATCTGTTTCCTTGACTTTTCCAGCTTTTAAATGTCTCCTGCCTTCCTTGGTTCAAGTTCCCTTCTCCATCTTCAAAGCCACCAGCATAACATCTTCAAATCTCTCTCTGACTTCTTACCTCTGTTTCCATCATCCCATCTCCCTCTCTGACTCTCAGAGCCTTTATGATTACACTGGACCCAACTGGATTGTCCAGGGTAATCACATCTCAATCCCTTTTGCTGTATAAGGTAACATAGTCACAGATTCTGTGGATTAGAATGTGAACGTCTTTAGAGCTACTAAATGAATTAAGGGATAAAGACAGAAAAGCAGGTTTTAAGAGATATTATGGTTGAATTGTGTCCCCCCCAACCCTGAAAATGTATATGTTATATCCCTATCCCCCAATGTGAATGTATGGGGAAGTAGGGCTTCTAGGTTTTAATTAAAGTTAAATGAGATCATAAGGGTGGGATCCTAACATGATAGGATTGGTGACTTTATAGGAAGAGGAAGAGGGAGAGATCTCTTCCTTCTCCGTGGCCTCACCAAGGAAAGGACATGAGGACACAGTGAGAAGGTGGCTGTCTCCAAGGCAAGAAGAGAACTCTCAACAGGAAACCAATCATCTGGCACCTTGATTTTAGATTCCCAAACCTTCAGAACTGTGAAAAACTTAATTTCTGTTGTTTAAGCCATCCAATCTGTGGTATTTTTTAATAATAGTGCAAGCCAGCTACTGTAGGAGATAATGATAGGATTGCCCTTAGAAGATGTCTAGGTAGTTATGCAAGTCTGGAGTTCAAGAGAGAAGTCTGAGCTGCAAGTGTAGATTTGGAACTTAACAACCTAAATAAAGTCAGTAGCTGGTGGTAGTGAAAGATATTACCCTGAGACAGTGTGTGTACTGAAAAGGGATTGTAGCTGAGAAAAGAACTATATTTTTCTAGTAACACTTCTATCCAATGCAGAGTGCTCAGCAGCCTGGTTATGGGAGGAGAGACTGGCAGATGTTTGAACCGGTCCTAGGTTTCATTTGCAGAGAATGGGTGGCCGCAAGGCTAGTGAAAATATGTAGTAACAGTAGGAGCTGCCAGAGGCAATGCTAGGTACCTTTACTTCTTATAATTCTGCAAATCAGATAGTCACGTTTTATAGATAAGGAAACGGAGACTCAAAGACATTGAGTAACTTTCTCTGGGTCACAGAGATTTTTTTAAATTAGATTTTATTTCTAAAATGGTCCTTCTGATGGCAGCATAGAGAATAAATTTTTATAGAGCATCAAGCAGAGTTTTGAAATGCAAATATTTTTTAGTCTAAAGAGCTCTTTCAATCTGCCTTGAGGGAAGAAAGCAGGTGGTATGAGAGGCCTGTGGTAGAGGCTGATACTGGATTAAAAAAGTGTTCTAGGAGTAGAGGTAACAGTGAGTTTGAAAAGTCAAAATAATATGAATAAGAGTATTCAATAAGTGAGTAATACACTGGACTTTATAATGTCAGAGATAGAGAAAACTTTAATCTTCTTGAGGACAGAGTTATAATTGGGAGTTTGTTTTATCAGAAAAGAATAAAAACTACTCAGAAAGAAAAAGAGGCTGTCTGATGTTTGGAATGTGGTGTGGGAAAAAATGGATAATGCGTTACTGACCTCACTCACTAAAGAAATCCTTACCCCTTGTTTGATAAGGAAGTCATTCTCCTGTCTTGCAGAAATCCTGCTTCCTGGCTTAGGCTTTAAGAACCCAGCAGTGAAGGATACTTAGAGTGACATATTTAACATACTCTCTGTGGTATCAGTATAATTTTAAAAGACTCAGTGGTTACATGGAATTTTTCTTAGACTAAAAAGCTTTGTAAATATTTACACATTACTCTTTATCTCTCAAGAAGAAGATAGGTGGTAAGTATTTAACCTATCCACAATGATGCTAAAGCAGGAAAAAGGAATATGACTTCCTCTAATTCCACAAAACAAATTAGTGGCGATGCCAGAAATAGAAGCCCTAACTTGTAAACCTGTCCTCTTCCATGTCTTAGTCGACTCTTCCTATTGACAAGCCTTGTTAAACACGAGAAGTCTTGCATTGTGTTGAACCTTCCTGTGAAGTTGAATCAGAAACATTCAAATATCATTTCAACTGGTGTGAGATTATGTTTTCAAAAAGATGTTCTCTTTCCTATGTCGAAGGTGTGCTGTGTTCTCTTTCATATGTGGAAGAAACCAGACAGAATTAGTCATAAGGATTCTGGTATTTCATCCCTGAATGACAGACAGTGAATGCAATGGGGTGTGTGACCCTCCTGATAATAATAATGGAATTTACCTTAAGACCTCAAGAGACTAATAAATCCCTCTAGAACTGAATTAAAAATCTGTTATATGATTCTCCTCTATGCCTCTTCTTTTTACTCCTTATATGACACTTTAAACTATTCTTCCTGTTGCCTTTATACTCAGAAATGAAACTGGATTGTTTGCAGTTAAGTTTAAAAATAAAACTGAATACAGAAGGTATTGAGGTATCTCTTAACTGTATACAATGAAAGAAGAGCAAAAATTGGAAAATTTTTACTCTCTCTAAGATAGCCCAACTTTGAGTCTGGAGTTGTGTTTTCCCCACATTCATGCAGCAAGTATTAAAGAAGTGCTTATTATGTACTAAAAACTGAGAGTACAATAGGAAATAGAGACAGTTAATCCCTGTGCCATCATGACTTAGATTACAGTTGACTGGATGGAATTCAGGGGAAGTGTTGAAATGGAGGGATAGTTACTAAATGAGTAAACTAATTAAAAATGAATTTCAAAGATAATTTCACATAGTTCAAAGTGCTATACAGTAAATATGTTATGCTAATGCTCTCAAGCCAAAGACCCCAGGAACACACTATAGTTGAAAAAGCCGGGTTTATTGCTCATTTCAGCAAGGGAAAACACACACCATGGGGAACTCTAGTGTGTGTCAGTAAAAAGGTGTTAGAAAGAACCTATTATAGCACTTGGGCTTTGGTTGGGTGATTTGGCAGGGGGTCCAAGAAAGCAGGAGTTTGCTCTGGATTAAATGCTGTCAGAAAGCAATGGCAAATCTGCAATTGAATATCTGTTCTCATTGCCTCCTATTGGGTGCCTCCATCACCCTGTGATGGCCGAATACACAGTGCCTTACATTGAACAGGTGAGATTAACAGGTACTTATTCATTCCATATACTTACAGCCGGGGCGGGGGGAGGAGGGACACCATATGCCACACAGGGCCACCTGGGCTACACTTGGGAACCCAGTGGATAACCGGGGGCTGTGGGAGACAGGCTTTGTAGTGTCAAGAGGGTAGGGTACCCCCGATACCCTCAGGAGGATGTGACTGGCTTGCTTGAATCATTCCCCAGGCTGGCAGGAGAGTGAAACCTGTCACTCAGGGATGAGGAGGAACTGCATCTTATCCGTTTGATAAGGCGGGTTGTTTGCCCTTATCTGTGGGAGCAGAGTGAGGAGGAGAACCCGTGGTAAAGCCATTTGAGGCCCTCCCTGTTCCCCCGCGCTGTCAAACAGCACATAATATTGGGCCTTAGTTTTAGGACTTCTACCATAGTATCTCAGTGAATCTTATCTACAGGGAAGGGAGACTAGAACAAGAATAAGGTTTTAATTGGTAGAGAAGTAGCAGTCACTCATTTTAGCCAAGAGAAGAGGAGATGTTTAGTATTTTGGGCAATGTGACCTTGCCTTTTTTTCTGTGCTTAGGCAAAATTATGCAGCAGCCTTGCTCAGTCTCATTTTATTGTGTCTCAGAGTAACCTGGTTGAGGTTGAGGTTGGTATAATGTCTGATAGGAGAATAAAATAGCCTAGCTCTGAGAGCGAGGCCGGCTTCTGATTGTAGAGCTGCTATTTTTTTCTGTCTGATTTGGAGGGACCTGATGTTGGTGGGGGACTAAATGAGATGGGTTCATCAGAGTAAGTTTCTGAAGAGGGGAAAGGTTGGCATTTGCTGCTTATATGAAGCCATCACGTAGAGAAGAACTGAGCAGGGTGGAGACAAGGGAGGAAGGGGAACAACTTGTAGAGAGCATTCCCGTCAGAGGAAAACAGCAAGTGTGATGAAAGAAGCATGTCATTACACCTGAGAGTTATGTTTTATTTTATTTATTTATTTTAACATCTTTATTGGAGTATAATTGCTTTACAATGGTGTGTTAGTTTCTGCTTTATAACAAAGTGAATCAGCTATACATATACATATGTTCCCATATCCCTTCCCTCTTGCATCTCCCTCCCACCCTCCCTATCCCACCCCTCTAGGTGGTCACAGATCACCCAGCTGATCTCCCTGTGCTATGCGGCTGCTTCCCTCTAGCTATCTAGTTTACGTTTGGTAGTGTATATATGTCCATGCCGCTCTCTCACTTCGTCTCAGCTTACCCTTCCCCCTCAAAAAAATGGTTCTGAAGAACCTAGGGGCAGGACAGGAATAAAGATGCAAACGTAGAGAATGGACTTGAGGACGGGGAGAGGTATGTTTTTAAAAACCGTCAAGAGCGTGGCTTTCTGCTTCAGTGACTCTTAAGGGGTTGGAGGTAAGGGAGTACCAGAATCTCAGAACAGGGGGAGTAAACTTTCAGAAAGCCTCCAGGGGATGTTGATATGATAATCCTCCAAGACAGATTGTCCCTTGTTGCCTCTACCCTCCTCCACAGGTTTAGTTAAACGATATAGGCTTTATGTGGAAAATCCAATTCTAATTGATAATTTAATATGACCCTATATACCGTAAAACAAAATTGCTTGTCCAGAAAGGTTTTCACACCATCCAGGGAGAGAGATGGAATTGTTAACAAGTGCGTGGGCTGTCAGTGGCAGAAGATCAATTATCCTAGATATATTTTTCTTGACTCTCTTGAGACTAGATAGACTGTAGTGAGTTTTCCAGACCATCTAATATACAACCTAGTTAAGCGAGGTCTCCATTTCCATTTTATAGTGAAGGATTCCTAATATATGGTTTTATCATTCCATCTACCTGTGCATATCCAGTTAATGTGTTTGAACACTATACAATAGTGAGTTTGAAGACATCATTGTTACTAACTGGGAATTTAGCATATTAGCACAAGTATTAACAATGATAAATATCTCAGACAGCAGAGAATAGTGATTATAAGCATGGACTCTGGAGCCAGATTGCCTAGGTTCAAATTACAGCTCTACCACTTTGTAATTACATTACCATGGACAAGTTACTTAGCTCGTATGCCTCAGTTTCCTCATCTGTAATGTGAAGATAATAACAGTACCCACCTCAAAGTTTTGTTGTCAAGATTAAAATATTTTTTAGGTTTTTAGACCTGGCCCATGATAAGCACTATATATGTGCTAGCTTTGTAATAATGATGGTGAGACTGTGTTGGTAAAGGGAAAAAAAAAGTATTTAACACCATATTCCTATAGTTGATGAGTTAATGATCAACTAAACAGTATATATAAAAGTTCACATTTTATTAAGGGATAAATTCTCTTTCCTATGATTACATACAGGACCTCCACTCTTGCTACAAGGACAATCATATAATGGATCAGTCTTCGGCAATATTTTAAAATATGCATTTAATTTAAAATATTTTTTCCTTTCTGGCTGATTTGCCTGATTCATCCAGGCTTACTACAGATAAGAGTTATAATATATTCTATGACTGATTTTTTTACACTATGCCTAAAGAATGCACTAGGAGTCTCAGATCTTTAATTGAGGCAGCCATATTTAGTGTCACTGAAATAAGTGTGATAATAGCTTGATCATGCAAAGCTTGACATGAAGAAAATACCTGCCTGGTGTTAATAAGATTACATGAATTTCACACAACAGAAGACCAAAGTAAATTGCCACTCTGCCTATCTTGATAAAATACCAACAGAGTTTGCTATTCATTTCACTATATTCAAAAGTTTATTTGAATTACTATGAAATGTTAACAGAAAATCACTTGCAATCTGGGCTCATGGCAGGTGAGAGGTTTTAAAATATTGTTGAATCTTTATATGTACTAACAGATTTATTAAGGCAAAATAAAAGAAAGAAGAAGAAAAAATATTTGTTTTGTTCTAGATATTCATTAAAGCAAACCAGAGTGATCTGAAAAGGAATTTCAAGTATCTTAGTAGGCCTGGATATATCGGACATTAATTTAAACATATACATATACCTTTACTCTCAAGGTTCACAGCCTCAATAGAAGAATGTTGAAAATTTCTATCATTTGCCAATTTTTTATGTCTAAGAGAAAATCTTTAAAAAATTAAAAACATTATTACAAACAAAACTGGAAAACTATGGCTTCTTTCTCCTGTGAACATAAGAACATTTAACTTCCAATAAGTTGAAAGCATCATTAAGTAAAAAAAAAAAACAACTATTCTTGTTTTGATGTCAAATTATGTAAGATTTGTAAAACCCCAGTATCACATACACTGAACTTAGGGACCACATTCTAGTCAGCATTTTTTGTTTGCTTGTTTGTTTATTTTTTTACCATATATATATATATATATATATATATATGTATATATATACATATATATATATATACACATATATATATGTGTGTGTATATATATATGTATATATATATATATATAACTCGCTAGACTGCTTTTTATTTCTAATGGACATGTTTACACATAATTTAGGAAGCAAAGTTTTGGCTTATTTCCTTTCTAGTTTTTTTTTTTTTCATTTAGAAAAACATCTTAGCATCTATACCGAAATATAATTAATATCCATGAATAGTCAACATTTAGTTGACTGTAATGAATTGGTTCAAAGAAAATATGGATAATCTGTGGTGCTGCAAAAATTTAATTTGATCCTCTACACTTAAACTTACATAGCATCGAGCTACTGGCCAGAACTGCTAGCTAATAAACCAACTGAAGATACTTTAATTTTTATTTCTTTCACCTTTCCAAAGATTTATATAACTTAAAGCACATAAATAGTACTTTACAGTTTATAAGCACTTTTATATGCATTATCACTTTTGATCTTCCCAGTATCCTTATGGGGAAGGAACATTATAGAATTACAAAAGGTTTCATTATTATATTCACTTTATAGATGAATAAATTGGGGATCAAGCATCATGCTTTTAAGTAAATGCAGGAAATTGACCATAGAAAAATTAAATATGAAATCTCAAGCTTTATTGAATTTACTGCATTGCACTGAGAAGTCTCTGACCATCCTTCCCTCAATAACCCCTCTAGTCAACCTTGTCTCCTTACTGCCCTACGTCCATGTCATTCTCTTTACTGTTTCTGACCGTTGAATCTTTGTCTTCACTTCCCTCACTCCATATACTCCTGTCTGGAATGTTGCTACTTTTCTTGAATATCTGAATGCTACCCATCATTCAAGGTCCAGCAAAAGTTCCACCTCCTCCAGGAAGTCTTGCAGCTCCCATTGTTCTTACTTAAATAATACAACATTTGCAGGGATTGGTTCTTAGGTTCCCAAGTGTTTCAATGTTTCATCTAAATTCTCCTACTAGACTATAAGCTACAAAGAACAAAGACCAACTCTTATACTTCTTTGAAATCCACAGCACTCTAGCACTGGATATATATGTAGTAAATTCATGATAAATATTTGGCTGTTTTTTAATCTATCCATTGGAGCCATTGCTGAACTGTAGATAATCTTACTGTATTTGTATTCAAACCATGTGACATGTAATTTAACCTGTGTGAACTCAACTATAATAAGTAATTATAGTTAATTATAATTAACTATAATTATAGTGTGGTCTTTTCAATATGTTCATATACCAGTTGACCCTAGCATTGATTTCTAATGGCAGTGAAGCCCAGACATATGCCTGTGCAATCAAATCAACTACATATGCCTGATGGATTCCCTGAAAAGAGCAGGCATTTGGCCCATATATCAGTATTGAGAACAGGAACAGGAAATGTTATGCAGTGATTGCTTTTCTATAGAATTGCATTAGCATCACCCATTCTGCTAGTCATAATTTCTCAGCAGATCAGGGATATCTATCAATGGAAGTTCCTGTGGTACAGCATATGAAAATGCATTTCATTATTTATTACAAATGATGCTGATCAGGCATATTGTCATTACAAGTTTAATTTTTAAGGAAGAGTTCTCTGTGTAAAAATGGCACATTTGAGAGTCATCATCTTAAAAAACAAAAAGATGGTACTTTGTGACAATTCAATTTTTCTGGAATATAAGTATTCTGTTTAAACAACTACTTTTGTTCATATTTTAAGGTGAATTTGGAGAAGTCTGTAGTGGGCGTTTGAAAACACCAGGGAAAAGAGAGATCCCAGTTGCCATCAAAACTTTGAAAGGTGGCCACATGGATTGGCAAAGAAGAGATTTTTTAAGAGAAGCAAGTATCATGGGTCAGTTTGACCACCCAAATATCATTCGCTTAGAAGGTGTTGTCACAAAAAGTAAGTACTGATTTTCTTCTTTTATATATCTGTCTCAATTCCTTAAATAAAAAAAAAAAAAGCTTACTAGCAATATCACAGCCATTTTGGGGATAACTTAGTTCAGATATCATCTTCAGATATCGTCCCTTGGAGTCTTGATATTAGTCTATGACATTATCAGAGTTTGCATTGGTCACCAAACAGCTTTGAAATGTTTTTTTATTACCTGTAAATCATTTGCTAATTTAACTTGAAATAATAAATCAAGGTAAAGGGTTATATATTTTTTCCTAATTTCTGTAAGCAATTCACTTCTTCTGAACCTGCTTAACTTTCAATATTAATAGGAGAAACAGTTAAAATATTTGGGGTCATTAAGGTAAAATAGTTCTGTTTGTAAATAAATGTCATAGACAATACAAATATAGAATGCTTTATCTAAAGTAAAACTTTCAAATAAAAAGTTCTTTATGGAACCTACCTACATAAATGCCATTAGAACTGTATTATTTTAATTTATATAAAATGAAGAAAAGAATTACAATTTCTGAAATAAAAATCCAGTTTTTACAGAAATAGTGGGATCAAAACCATTCCTTTGGGAAAAAAGTTTCTCGGAAATCCAAAACTAATCATATCATCTAAGAAATAGATTGCAATATCTTCACTTTTATTTGAATAATGATAAGGCATAACTTAATATTTCTCTTTATTTTATTCACTAATGAGTTATAACATAAAACTCAATATAGTATGGCATTGTAAACTCATAAAAATAATCTAACTCTTTGAGAGGCATTTTTCTTTTGTAAAACTGAAATTTCTTTTAAAACTATTTAGGTGAAATTGAAATTTCATGTTATATTTGGAAGAAGGAAAGTGTAAAATCTTACTAAAAACGTTTAACTGACTCTGTGTCTGAAACTCCAAAGTCCTTCTCACAATGCATTGGCCAACATGCTATCCAAGGAGAGCAGAAAATTACTGATAGCCATGACAGTTTGGAGGACACAAAAGTTTGCTTTTGATTTCAGCTGTTGCCATGGGCTGTTACTTTAGTGGCCTTAGTAGAACCTTCCAGTATTCATGCCCTTGTGTTGTTCTCTCCCACATTGATTGTGGGCTTGTCCATGTGACTAGCCTTGGCCTATGGGACATTAACAAGTGTGATACAATTGGAAGCATCTTACATATTTGTACACTGGACCTTATCCTCTTGGAACACTCTGTCATGTAACTTAGTCTCCAATGTTGAGCAAAGCCAGTACCTATGGTGAGGCCACACGCAGAACTGCAAAGAGGAGAACTGAGTCATTCTAGTCAACAACAGCTCTACAAGAGCTCCCAGCAGATAATCAGCACTGAGTGCCAGCTTTGTAAAGAACCACCTCAGACATTACAGCCCGTACTTCTACTGCCAGATGGCTGCAGCTGCAGATGATATTTTGTGGAGCAAAGTATCCACCCAGCTCAGTCCAATCAACCCGTAAAAATCATGAGAGATAATAAAATGGTTGTTGTTTTAAGCTGCTCCGTTTTGGATAGTTTATTACACAGCAATAGATAACCAAACAGATGGACACCAGTTAGAATTCCACTCCTGCCACTGAAGTCTTGTGAAGTTTTAGGTAGATGATTTAACATCTCTATTGTTTACTTCCACACTGTAAAATGGGGCCAAAATAAGTCCTACCCAATAGGAATGCTGTATGGATTAATTTTATAAATGTATTTAGCATGTGACTCATAGTAAGCCACATTAAATGGTAGCTATTATTGGTACTATAGTTTACCATTTCATTCTCATGGTAACTCTTATGCATATCTGCTGAACCTTCAGTATTCACTGAAGGATATTGAATATCAAAAGGGTGAATTAACCCACATAAGGACCTCTAACCCATAGTAAGTGGTATGACTGATGTTCAGACTGAGGTCTGTCTGTTTGACAGATCCATGGGATTTTTTGTTTCTTTGCTTTTTATTTTGCTGAATAAATCAGAGTTTTACACTTTGCCTTATCTGAATTAAATAGCATTAAATAAATGACAATCTGAATAAAATAACACAATACTTTTTAAAAATAAAGAAAATATTTAGGTGAGTGGAATAAACTATCTCTTATATAAAATTTGGAGAGATCCAGATATGCCACAATACCTAACAATAATACTAATCTAAAAGAGAGAGAGGAAACAACATATTAATTATTTCTTTTATATATTCTGACTTCTTTGTCATTAATTTAGCATGAACATTTCAAGTTATTCCTTCTGTTTTATATCTCTCTGGAATGAAAATGATAATTTTAAAGTTGGATTATGAACCTTTGCAAAACATTTAAAATAATTTAAGTATGCTGTTGAAGTCCTCGTATGAGTATTTATGCATGAAATATCTGGAAATAAATATCTAACAATAAATTCAGATCAGATATTTATTTTCTACCTTTGATAAATCACATTCTGTGAATTATTCATGTATCCCTATGTGTTTTATTATCTATATAATATTATATATAATTTGGCCCTAAGAAGTAGTAGGAATTATTCTAAATCAACTGAAGAGGTTTAATAATATAATCTATGGCACTTGTCTGCCAGTTTGAAATACTCAGTTTATTTCACAAAGACATTCAAACAACTAACACAGTGATTGCTTTACATCTCTAACAATCTTGTATAAAATTGGGACCAGTGACCCTTACGTAGCCCAATTTTTATGATTCCTAGGTGAAGGTCCTTATTCCGTTTTAAGAAAAAGAAAAAGAAAGGGAGAAAGGATAAGAAAAGAAAAGAAAGGCTAATTGAGAAAGGATAGATACAATATGCTTTTGAGTGGCAATAATCATTGTAGTTTTAACTTGTAAGTATGAGCCCCACATAAGGGTGTTGTAGTGATGCTGAGGTGGGTGGTGGAGATGGAGAAAGGAATAATTCCCCCAAAGACAAGTGGGCATATTTATACTGTTATATTCTTGCAAATGCTATGGGATTTTTAAGAGAAAGGCAATAAATAAATGAATGCCTCATTTCCATAAATACATGGTAATTGTTCCAAGATTACCCTTAAGTAGCTAAGAGATAGCTAGCAGTTAATGCTCCCTAAGGACTACCATATTGCATAAAAGATAATACTGACAAAGATAAAGATGCAGTATAGGTTTATACGGTCATGTTAGTAGATTATCCTGGGGTTCTGAGAAATAAATACACTGACTCTCAGTTGCAAGTAATGCAAAATTATAGATCAAAATCTTTATCAGATCCTTTTATAAATTCTTAATATGCATAATTTTTATCTTACCTATAGGTTTTATTGCCGAGATATACATATTATAAAGTTCTTGGAAACACTTTTGCTCTTTCATACTTGTGCATATAACTACTTTTATTATAAACTTCAAAGTTAAATGATTAAAAGCTGTGTTATATAGAAAGTGTGTCAGATAAAAGTTGAACCTATTTGTTTGACACACATCACAATTTCATTAACCTATTAAGAAGCAACTGATATAGAAAGAGATTAATCCAGCTAAACCATTTGCTTAGCACATACATTTTCTCCAAGAAGCAAATAGAAGCCATCAGTTAGAGAACAGACTTGTAGCTATTAGTACCATGGATAGTAGCAGTTTGTAACAGGTGATGTATACACCAGTGTCATTAACTACATATCCAAAAGAGAAAGTACTACCTTCTATAAAAAGATAAGAATTGTGGTTAAATGATAAAGAAACACAATGCAGTAACCACACTCTAGAAGATGGGGCCCTACAGTTTGAATTCATGATGATATGGAAGAACCAAAAGGAGAAAGAATGAAGTGCCTATCTCCCAGCTTAGGTAACAACTAAATATAGGTATACTAACTACATCTCAAATAAATCATAAATCCAGTGAGGAATAATAGAAGTCAATCAGGATATCAAACAAATTCCCAAACATAAATTTATTTTATCATGGGACATTGCTAAGGACTCTAGAACAGCATAGAATCTATAACACAAAGTACTGGGCCTGCACAAACCATCTTTAAATATTCCAGAATATTGAGGGTTCCTTCCAAATAGTTTTGATGGGTCCACCTGGACTCTAAGTCAGAGAGTAGATTCGGGCCAGTCAAATAGACAATAAATACACAAGAACTGTTTCTCCAGTCCCAGAATTGCATTTTACTTGTCAAGTAATACATTCTCCAAGATTTCGACGATTACAGTTGCCACCAATATGATAGCTGCCTCTCCACCTGCTTGTATATTCTGCTACTCGACACAGGGTCTTGTGCAAGTTATTCAATGACTTTAAGCCTCAATATTTTCCTCTGCACAAAGGATTGAAAAGTTCAGATTGTACTACAAAACAAGAAAGGTCACATCTAACCCTAACATGTTTGTATTTCATTCCTTTGCCAAAAGAAAGAGTCATGAGATGTTGGTAAGGAAGGTTTGTGCCAGTAATAACTTACCACCCCACCTCCAACTTTATTATAATGTCAGGTTCATATCGGTGATCAGGAAGAAACAAAAAGTGCCTTTAATAAAGTGTTTATCTTACAGTCTGTAAAGTAGAAAAGTATAGGTAAAATTTTGCTGTAAGCAAAATCAAGGTTTGGATATATGGAATATATGTTGAAGGGAGTAAAACATTCTGTGAACTGATTCCAATGAAAGAAATTAGACTTTTTTTGTGAAATTCAGCTACTCAACTAGCTAAGATAGGTTAAGAATTTTGTTTTACTTTGTTTTGTTTTCCTAGGAACATTTACTGAGCATCACCAAGGTGTCAGACACTACTGCTTATTAAAACCTAGAGATAGAGAAAAAATGGTCTCAGTGCTCTTGAGAAGTTCATTTGTTGGCTCCAGTCCACTGGGAGCAACAAACAAGTAGGCCAGTATTTCCCAATATGGTGTGGCATGGGCTATTTTGGATACAATTATTTGTTAACTCATTCATTATTTTATTCAGAGAATATTTATTGGGTGCCAACTCTTCTAATCACTGGTAATAGAGTAGTGAAAAAGACAGAGCTTTTACCTGCTGGAGGAAACAAAAAGGAATCTAAATATATCAATATAATTTTAGATAAAGAGAACAAACCTGAGAGAAGTGAAGGAGCAAGCCATGCTAGGGTTTGGTAGGATAGTATTCCAGGCAGAGGAAACAATAAGTTCTAAACCCTTGTGCTAAGAAAGAATGTGGCGTGTTGGGGGAGCATCGAAAACAGCTAGAGCTAAGTAATAATAGTGTGAATTATATATTGAAAGAAAAAACTAGAGGCAGGTAAAACAGTAAGGAGGCTAGTATAGTAATCCAAGTGAAAAATGATGAGAAAGATAAAGAGAAGAATTAGATTCAAGAGCTGTTTCCAAGGTTAAATTAGGAGACTTGAGTGACTGATTATATATGAGGAATGAGGGAATGGGGATGGTTTTGGATGACTTCCAAGCTTCTGATTTACATAAGCAGGGAGACAGAAAGGAAATTATGGAGAAATAATAGATTTGGAGGGTTAACAATGAATTCTGATTTGGACGTGATAAGTTAGAAGTGTCTTGGACATTTAAAGACTTCCAGGAAGCCTCGGTGGAATTCTGGTGTGCAGGTGCAAATGATGGGTGGATCAGTAGTTGAAGCCATTGGGAGGATGAAATTACCCAGAAGGTTGAGGAGAACTAGCCCTAACAGGCTGACTTAAAAAGAAAAGCTTATGAAAGAGACAGACAGAACAACCTGGAAGAAGGAGGACAGATCTCTAAGAATGAAAGATGGGTCATTAGCACAAAATGAGCTGGGAAGCCAAATAAAATAAGGATTGAGAAGCATCTATTGGATGGAGAAACTAGGAGGACACAGCCCACTGTGAGAATCAAGGCCAAGATTGCAGTGGACTTTAGAGTGAGTGAGGCATGTGTGCACTGCAGTCAGACTGATAGCTTAAAAAATGCAAATTAGATTGTGTTCATTTCTTACTTAGATTCCAAATGCTTAGCATTCTTTAAATCATTCATTCATTTAAGTAATATTTATTATGTGCCTAACTATTAGGCGCCAGCACTTTTCTAAGTATTAGGTATTTGGCAATGGATAAGAAAGTCAAAACGCCTGCCCTCCTGGGTCAGGTCCCTGGGTCTTTTTTCTCTGGTTTCATTCTCCACCATCCTTCTTGAATCCTAGATTGCTTTCATACTAAATGACAAAATCATCTCAAAACTTATTCTCATTTTTCCCATGTATTCTTTCTTTTCTAAATCCCTGAGGCACTGGAAGAAAATGTACCAAACTGACCCTAAATGGGTTCATAGATAACTATGGTATGCAAAGATTGTTGGTAGCTAGAAGACCCAGCTGCCTTTGGAGTTACCCGCCTTCTTTTTTTCAGTCATGTACAAGGCTAGATCATTTGCTGAGGTGATAGGTAGAGGGCCTGAGGTGTTGGTGAATATTTGAATTGGCTCTTGAGAAAAGTGTGAAAAAAAAACTGATTAGGAAAGGTTAGAAAGATTGTGGGTATTACCAAGAACACAAGAGAACCTGGAGATCAGGACAGAAGCTGCTGCCCCAAAGAGCACTGTTGATAAATGAGGAAAAGAATTGATAGCATGAAAGTAGGAAGAGATGCAACCCGAGGGAAAAGGGAAGATGAGAGGCAACAAAAAGAGAAGAAATAGAGATTTTCTCTCTTCTCCTACCATCTTTAATATTTACTATTTACTGTTTATGGAAATCAGTGATGAATTATTCTTATGCAGTTTCTGGAGTCTAACGGAGTCTCAGAGGTCTACTGCAAAGTATTTGCCACTTGAAATTATAATGTATACATATGGATAAATAAAAAATGAAGCAAGTGTGACTCTGAGAAACAGTAACAAGACGACATAGTCTGGTCGCCCTGTGTATCACACTGTTCAAGCAGCACTGGGGCTACTCAGGATCACCAGCTTATTTTCTTTCTGCCAGAGTGTACTTCTCTCTTTACAAGAGAGAATAAACTTCCCCTGTATTCAGAAGGAATTTATTCTTGTCTCTTCAGTGTTTAAGTATCTGAGTTTTCTCAAGGTCATTCACTCTAATCATCTCCCTAGATCTACTTCTAACTTACTGTCTCCTTCCTGTGGTTCTCTCTCTTTTCTAAGCCAGCCTGCTAATTATTGGGTAGACTGTAATAAGAAGTATCAGTTTAAAAATTCTAGTAACAGGTTGTTCAGTCTGAAGATAACATTGTAAGAACTAGGAGAGAAAAGAGAATATAAAAACAACTTTATGCATACATAATATTGCCTTTTAATACATCTAAATAAAATTGAATAGAGCCATCTAGAGGGTGAAATCTTACTCATTTCAAAAGTGAAAATTCTTTCCAAATCATTTGGAAAGAATGATGCAATTTGTTCTGGTAAAGAGTTTGATGGCTCCAAATTTGAGAAGGGCTATAGATAAATCCATGTTATAGATATTAATTTGCATCCATAAACTCAGGAGAATGAGTACCATCCTTCCAGGCTGCAAGGTAAAGTAACCAGTCATTACTTAGGAACTTTTTCACCAAGTTCCTGATGGTCTTATATATTGATAGGAGTGAATAAAGACCAGGAGGAATCTTAATCACTGAAAATGATTATGGGCTACTGAAAATGATTATTGGCCCCTTGTATATGTGATTTCTGATTTAAAAAATTATCTCAAAGTAATGAATGGAAATCTAGCAGTGTCCTTACTTAATCCCTTGATGAATATCTTAATGCTTGTTTTGTTGTTGTGAGAATATATTACTATAACTTTCCTTAAATTTTCACCTTGATATAATTTCAGACTTACAGAAAAAGTTATTCAAATAATATTGTTCCAATATAACTCTCACTGTTTCCCCTGATGTATTTTACATAAGCATAGGACTATTATCAATGCCAAGAAACAGACATTTGTACAGTACTATTTACTTAACTACAGACTTTTATTCAGATTTTATCAGCTTTTCCACTAGTGTCCTTTCTCTCTTCTAGGACTCATCCAGGATCCCACATTGCATTACTTATTGCATCTCCTTAATCCAGTCTGTGTTTAATCTGTGCAATTCTTCAGTCTTCCCTTGTCTTTCATGACCTTGACAGTTTTCAAAACTACTAGTCAGGGCCTCCCTGGTGGCGCAAGTGGTTGAGAGTTCGCCTGCCGATGCAGGGGATACGGGTTCGTGCCCCGGTCTGGGAGGATCCCATATGCCGCGGAGCGGCTGGGCCCATGAGCCATGGCCGCTGAGCCTGCGCGTCCGGAACCTGTGCTCCGCGACGGGGGAGGCCACAACAGTGAGAGGCCCGCATACCGCAAAAAAAAAAAAAAAAAAAAAAAAAAAAAAAAAACTACTAGTCAGTGATTTGTAAACTGTCCATTAGTTTGGGTGTGTCCGTTGTTTTTTCATGATTCAATTTGTGGTTATGCATTTTTGGCAGGAACATCACAAAATTTGCATACCCTCTTTATGCATTATATCCGAGGGTACATGATGTCCACGTGCATTATCCCTGGGTATGTTAACAGGGATCACTTGGTTAAGGTGGTGTCTCATAGAAAGTTACTGAAAAATTACTTTTCCCCTCTTGTAGTTAATGTATATTTGGGAGGAGATTAGACTATGCAAATATCTTGTTTTTCCTCAGACTTTTTCCCATTAATTTTATCATCCATAGCAGATCTTGCCTGCAACAATTACTACTGTCATATTTTAATGGTGATTTTTCTATTTTTCTCTTTCCTTCTATATTTATTAATCAGAACATTTCTTTAAGGAAGAACTGTGTTTCAGAATGTTCTGTAAATGGAATTACACAATAAGTAGCCTTTCAGACCTGGCTTCTTTCTCTTAGCAGAATGCACTTGAGATTCATGCCTCTTTGTTGTTGCTGAGCAGTACTCTGTATGATGTACCATCAGTTTGGTTCTGCATTCAGTGGTTGAAGGACATCTGGGTTGTTTCCAGTTTGGATGATGATTTATAAAACTGATATGAACATTCATGTGTAAGTCTCTGTGTAAACACATATTTCTATTTATCTTGGAGAAATACTTAGGTGTGGAATGACTAGATCCAATGGTAAATATATGTTTAATTTTCTAAGAAACTGCCAAACTGTTTTCCAAACTGGATGTTCCATTTTACATTTCCACTAGAAATTAATGAGAGTTTCAGTTACTCTGCATCATCAGCAATGCTTGATACAGTCTTTTTTTTTAATTAGCCATTTTAGTGAGTCTATATTGGTATCTTACTGTCATTTTAATTTGCATTTCCTATGACTATTGATTTTGATCATCTTTGCATATGTGTACTCGCTATCCTTATATCTTTTTTGGTGAAGTGTGTCTTCAGATTTTTACCCATTTTCTTTCATTGGGTTGTTTTTTCTTAATGTTGAGTTCTAAAAGTTTTTTTTAATATTTTCTAGATACAGTTCTTTGTCAGAAATGTGATTTGTAGATATTTTTCCAGTTTGTAACTTGTTTTTCTGTTCCATGAAGAGTGTCTTTAGCAGAGTAAGTGTTTTTAATTTTGATAAAGTCTAATTTTTTTTACTTTTTTCTTTATGGATTGTGCTTCTCTGTGTGGTATCAAGAAACTCTTTACCTAGTCCAAAGTCACAAAGACTTTCTCTTCTACTCACCTCTAGAAGCTTTACATATAGGTCTATGATCCCTTTTGAATTAATTTTTGCATAAACTGAAGAATGGGCCAAGGTTCTTTTTTTTTCTGTCTTTCTTTGCATATGGAAAATTTCGCCACCATTTGTTGAATTCGTTGTTTTTTTGTTTTTTTTTTTAAGGTACAAGCCTGTTTTTCCTCATTTTTAACTTTCTTTCCTTGCTTAGAATCCTTCAATGGCTTTCCTTCACCCACAGGACAAAATTCATGCCACTGTATATAGAAATTCAAGGTTCTAAAGATTGTACTCCACTCACAGCATATTTTTAGCCTTATTTCCTGGCTTCTCTACCTCAGTTTATATTCTATTAACAGTAAATCACTATATGATTCATATTTCAAATGAAATATTCAAATAAGTAGTTCAGTGAATCAATGACTGATCATATTTGATCATACTTGGCCCTCTTCTTGGAAATTCCTCTCTTTCCCACAACCCCATCGCCCTTAACTCAACCAGCAAACTCTACTTATGAGGGATGACTCAGTTTATATGAAACATCTTTTCTTAATCTTTGTACTCGTAGATATCTACATTGCACTTAACATGTTGTGCTATAATTATCATTTATATGTAGGACCCAAAAGTCTACTGTTTCTTAACTCTTACCCTATAATATTAGGACCTCTGCACCCTTTTGCAATGGCCGTGAGTTTTTTCTGGGAGAGCAATACAGCATCTGCGCTGTCTTTTACGCCTGTTAGGGCTCCCTCTTACCTTCACATTTCCTGCCCACAGCCCTTGTAGAGGCTCCAGCAGCCCAGCCACTGCCCATTAGTAGGGAAAAACTATCCTGCCATTCATTTGGTTTCTGATGACCCTTAATTTCCTGTTAGTTAAGGGTTAAACTCAGTGTACTGGCCACCCCATATTCTCTATTTAATCTTTTTTTTTAAAATAAATTTATTTACTTATTTTTGGCTGCATTGGGCCTTTGTTGCTGTGCGCGGGCTTTCTCTAGTTGCTGCAAGCGGGGGCTACTCTTTGTTGCGGCGTGCAGGTTTCTCATTGCAGTGGCTTCTCTTGTTGTGGAGCATGGGCTGTAGGTACACAGGCTTCAGTAGTTGTGGCACGCAGGCTCTAGAGCACAGACTCAGTAGTTGTGGCACACAGGCTTAGTTGTTCTGCAGCATGCAGGATCTTCCTGGACCAGAGCTCGAACCCACATCCCCTGTACTGGCAGGCGGATTCTCAACCACTGCACCACCAGGGAAGTCCCTCTCCATTTAATCTTAATTTTCTATTCTAGCTTCATCTTACTCGCCCCTCAAGCTCCCTCCTCCCAAATCTCCAATACATACCCCCCGATGCATATTTTATATTACTTGCTTTTGGATAGAGGGGGGAATCCTATGTTATATTGGAATGGGGATTTGGGGAGGCCATGATATCTTGAGGATAGTCTTTATTTTATTTATTGTGGTGCCTAGCATGGTGCTGAGCATACAGTAAACACTAAGTTCATATGAATGAAGGAAAATTGTAAGAAAGAAGGAAAAGGAAGGAAAGGATAGGGGTAGAATAAAAAGAAAGAGGGAAGAAAGTAAAGGAAAGAGGAACTTAATTTTTCAAGGACTTCAAGCCCAATTTTAAATTTGAACACTCTCTAATGTCAGTTACATTTATATGAAATTGGCAGCTTTTCTCATAATTGTGCTTCTCTGTACTTTTGTAATTTCTCCTTCCTCTGAACAGCAATCATATTTTAGCTGTTTTTCTCCTATGAAATTTTAACTATATATGTTACATTATAATTTTTTAGGAACATGTCTTTTTCTACTGTACCAGAATCAACTTCAGAGTAGGACCACATTACCTAGTCTATATCTTATATGTTATAACACTCAATCTCAACTTCAGAAGGGGTGAAGAAATATGGTAATGTGTTTCCTCAGCCTGAGAAGTAAAAGTAGGCACAACTTAGACACTCATGATTGAGATACAGCAACAGAATGATGTGAATTTATTGACTTTTTTTTTTTTTTTTTTTGTGGTATGCGGGCCTCTCACTGTTGTGGCCTCCCCCGTTGCGGAGCACAGGCTCCGGATGCGCAGGCTCCGGATGCGCAGGCCCAGTGGCCATGGCTCACGGGCCCAGCCGCTCCGCGGCATATGGGATCCTCCCAGACCGGGGCACGAACCCGTATCCCCTGCATCGGCAGGCGGACTCTCAACCACTGCGCCACCAGGGAGGCCCCTATTGACATTTTTATTAGGTTACATCAATCACTGTGAGTGAATTTATTCATTTCCCACTCCTCACAAATGTCAGCCAGAGACATCAGTGATTTTTTTTTCTCCTTTTCATTCAGATGCAATGGCTATTTCAGGATTCTTGGGCCTGAAAGTAATGCATTGACCTTTCCCCTAAACATTAATGGCATGATTCTCTTGAAATGATCTCAGTTTTCATTTTGGCAAAGCCATATATTATATGGGACATGCTATTGTAGTTGGTACAGCAATCCATAAATACAAAAAGCTATGGCACCTCTGTGACTTTGTCCCTATTTCATATACCTAATCACTGAAGTATTCCATTACACTGGAATGAAAGTATACAAAAATGCCTTCCATTAGCTGGAGTTTCTGTGATTTAATGATTTCTTTAATATTGATAATATCTCATTGCAAGAAATTCCAGGATATTGCCTAGGGAACACAGGTCTGGATAGGAAGTATAAGGCTGCCGGAGAAACTCAAGCAGAAGGAAGGGTGGCTTAAAAAGAGGAAGATGCAAGGGTGAGCCTTAGCAGGATTTCTTAGTTTGTTCCAAGAAATGGAGAAACTAGTTATTTCCCTAAAAGAGGATTTATAATTAATATAAGTATTTCTTACGTTAGCTAAATAAATTTACTAAAACAAAAACAAAAGCCTCCCTTATGTCACCTCTAACATTCCAAATTTTTATGCCTCAGTGAAACACTGTTTCTAGGTCATAGAAACAGTGTTTCTAGGTGATGGATAACAGACTCAGTATTTCACACCAAGTACCTCCAAGTAAAAAAAACTGGAAGACTACATTTATCAAATAATGAAAGTTTTAATCACACAACTTGTAAAGCTTAAAATTACTGTTTTTAATAAGATGGGCCAAATGAAACAGTTGCTAAAACTAAAATAATGCTACCAGTTCTCTGATATATTTCCCAGATTTTAGCTACAAGGGAAATTCTTAATTGCTAAGGAGGCCCACCCTTCAGTCTAATTACAGGAACCTACTCTTCTTACTAATTAAGATATTGAGAACTGACTAGGAAAGCAGAAAGAAAAAATCATTGGTAGAGAAGCTGGTGTGGATGGAGCAAATCCCTTTTTAAGTCAAATTTTAATCCCTTCAACCTACCCAATAAAGACTTCAAAGTAATGATCATTAAGATGCTCACTGATTTCAGGAGTACACAGTGAGAATTTCAACAAAGAGTTATAAAATATAAAGAAGAACCAAACAAAGCTAAAGAATAAAATAACTGAAATTTTAAAATATTCTAGAAGAAATAAACAGTAGTTTAAATGATACAGAAAGATGGATCAGCAATGTGGAAGACTGATTAGTGGAAATCACCCAAGCTGAACAGGGAAAAAAAAATTTTAAGCAAGGATAGTTTAAGAGGCCCCTGAGACAACTTCAAGCATACTAACATCTACATTATAGGGGTCCCAGAAGGAGAAGAAAGAGAGAAAGGAGCAAAGAAATTATTTGAAGAAATAATAGCTGAAAACATCCCTAACCTGGGGAAGGAAACAGACATCCAAGTCCAGGAAGCACAAAGAGGCTCAAACAAGATGAATCTAAAGAGGTCCACACCAAGACACATTATCATTAAAATGGAAAAAATTAAATATAAAGAGAGAATCTTAAAAGCAGCAAGAGAAAAGATACTAGTTACTTACAAGGGAAGTCCCATGAGATTATCAACTGACTTACCAGCAGAAACTTTGCAGGTAAGCAGGGAGTGGCATGATGTATTAAAGTGATGAAAGCAAAAACCTACAACCAAGAAGATTCTGCCTGGCCAGGCTGTTGTTCAGATTTGAAGGAGAGATAAAGAGTTTTACAGAAAAGCAAAAGCTAAAAGTGTTTAGCACCACTAAACCAGCTTTACAAGAAATGTTAAAGTGACTTCTCTAAATGGAAAAGAGAAGACCACAGCAAGAAATATGAAAATTACAAAAGGAAAAAACTCATTGGTAAAGGAAAATATACAGCAGATCATCCACTTATAAAGCCAGTAGAAAGGTTAAAAGACAAAAATGGGAAAACAGTGTCTATCCACAATAGACAATAAATGATACACAAAACAGAAAGATGTAGAACGTGATGTCAAAAACATTAAACATAGAGGAGGGTGTAAAAATATAGGGTGGTCAGAATGCATTCAACCTTAAGAGATCATCCCTTAAAATAATCACATATGTATATAAGTTGTTATATATGAACCTCAAGGTAACTACAAACCAAAAACCTATAATAGATACACACACACAAAAAGAAAGGAATGCAAACATAACACTAAATATAGCAACCCGCAAACGGGAGAATAATTACAACTGCAGAGGTTCTCCCCAAGGAACATGGTATCTGAGCCCAACATCAGGCTCCCTTGCCTGGGGGACCTGCTCCAGAAAGAGGATCCCCCAGAGCACTTGGCTGTGAAGGCTTTGAAGGCCAGTGGGGTTTACTTTCAGGAGATTCAGAGAGCTGTGGAAATAGAGGCTCCACTCTTAAAGGGAGCACACAAAATGTCACATGCTCCAGGACCCAGGGCAGACGCAGTAATTTGAAAAGAGCCTGGGTTAGATCCACCTGCTGATCTTAGAAAGTCTCCCATGGGACATGGTCCTGCCCACCAGAGGGCTCAGGACCTGGCACCACACACCACTGTACAGACGCTAGGCCCAGGACACCCAGGGCCCTGAAGCCAGAGACCCTGGGATACAGGTCCACCTGCCAGCTGGCAGACACCAGCCCCAGGACAACTGTAGCCCTGCAGCCTGCCATTACAAGACCGATTCCACCCATCAGCAGGCCAACATGAGCCTTGGGACACCCCAAACCCCAAAGCTAGCTGTGTCAAGAACAGGTCCCACCCACCAGCAGTCCAACAGCCACTCTGGGATCCCTGGGCCCTGTAGCCAGACCCCAGGATTCCACTTTTCCCACCAGTGGGCCAGTACTAGCCCCAGGCCCCCGAGTGTCCCATAACAAGCTGCCTCATGGCCCAGCCCCACTACTCTCCCAAGACTGAACCAAGAAGAAATAGAAAATATAAACAGACCAACTGCCAGTAGTGAAATTGAATCAATCAAAAAAAAAAAAAAAAAAAACTCCCAACAAACATAAGTCTAGGACCAGATGGCTTCACAGGTGAATTCTAACAAATATTTAGAGATGAGTTAACACCAATCTTTCTCAAACTATTCCAAAATCCCAAAATTTGCAGGGAAAAGAATGCTTCCAAACTCATTCTATGAGGCCAGCACCCTGATACCCAAACCAGACAAAAGATATCACAAAAAAAGAAAATTACAGGCTAATATCACTGATGAAAATACATGCAAAAAATCCTCAACAAAGTATTTGCAAACCAAATCCAACAATAAACCAAAAGGACCATGATCAAGTGGGACTCAACCCAGGGATGTAAGGATTTTTCAATATCTGCAGATCAATCTTTGTGATATACCACATTAACAACCTGAAGAATAAAAACCATATGATCATCTCAATAGATGCAGAAAAAGCTTTTGAAAAAATTCAACATCCATTTATGATAAAAACTTTCAGGAAATGGGTATAGAGGGAACATACCTAACACAATAAAGGTCATATATGATAAACCCACAGCTAACATCATACACAAAGGTGAAAAGCTGAAAGCATTTCCTCTAAGATCAGGAACAAGACAAGGACGCCCATTCTTGACATTTTATTCAACATAGTATTAGAAGTCCTAGCTGCAATAATCAGACAAGTAAAAGAAATGAATGGAAACCAAATTAGGAAGGAAGAAGTAAAACTGTCACTGTTTGCAGATGATGTGATACTATGCATAGAAAATCCTAAAGAGGCCACAAAAAATCTACTGGAGCTCATCAATGAATTCAATAAAGTTGCAGGATACAAAATTAATATACAGAAATCTGTTGCACTTTTATACACTAACAAGAACTACCAAAAAGATAAATTAGGGCTTCCCTGGTAGCGCAGTGGTTGAGAGTCCGCCTGCTGATGCAGGGGACACGGCTTCGTTTCCCGGTCCAGGAAGATCCCACATGCCGCAGAGCGGCTGGGCCTGTGAGCCATGGCTGCTGAGCCTGCGCGTCTGGAGCCTATGCTCCACAACAGGAGAGGCCACAACAGTGAGAGGCCCATGTACCGGAAAAAGAAAAAAAAAAAAGATAAATTAAGGAAACAATCCCATTTACAATCACATTAAAAAGAATAAAATGCCTAGTAATAAACCTACCTAAGGAGGTAAAACACATGTACTCACAAAACTATAAGACTCTGATGAAAGAAATTGAAGTCGACACAGATGGAAAGATATACTATGTTCTTGGATTAGAAGAATTAATATTGCTAAAATACCCACACTACCCAAGGAAATCTTTAGATTTAATCCAGTCCCTAGAACAAATAATTTTAAAATTTGTATGGAAACACAGAAGACCCCAAATAGCCAAAACAATCTAGAGAAAGAAGAACAGAACTGGAAGTATCATACTTCTCACTTCAGATTATACTACAAAGCTATAGGAATCAAAACAGTATTGTACTGGCACAAAAACAGACACATAGATCAATAGAACAGAATTCAGAGCTCAGAAATAAACCAACACACTTATGATCAATTGATCTACAACAAAGGAGGCAAAATATACAATGGAGAAAAGACAGTCTCTTCAATAAGTGGTGCTGGGAAAACTGGATAGCTACATGTAAAAGAATGAAATTAGAACTTCTCACACCATATACAAAAATAGACTCAAAATGGATTAAAAACCTGAGGTAAGGTAAGACCTGAAACCATAAAACTCGAAAAAAAAGAACACTCTTTGACATAAATCATTGCAATATTTTTTGGATCTGTCTCCTAAGGCAAAGGAAACAAAAGTAAAAATAAACAAATGGGACCTAATTAAATTTAAAAGCTTTTTTACAGCAAGGGAAACCATCAGCAAAACAAAAAGACCACCTACTTAATGAGAGAAACCATTTGCAAATGATATAACCAATAAGGGGTTAATATCCAAAATATATAAACATCTCATACAACTCAGTATCAAAAAAACAAACCAATTAAACAATAAACAGAAGACCTGAATAGACATGGAAGACATTCAGATAGTCAACAGGCACGTGAAAAGATGCTCAACATTGTTAATCATCAGAGAAATGCAAATCAAAACCACAATGAGATATCACCTCGTAACTGTCAGAATGGCTATCACCAAAAAAAATTAATAATAATACAAATGACAAATGTTGGCAAGAATGTGGAGAAAAGGGAACCCTTGTGTACTGTTGGTGGGAATGTAAATTGGTGCAGCCACTGTGAAAAACAGTATGGAGGTTCCTTTAAAAACTAAAAATAAAACTACCATATGATGTAGCAATTCCACTCCTGGGTATATATACAAAGAAAAGAAAAACACTAATTTGAAAAGATACATGCAACCCAATGTTCATAGCAGCATTATTCACAATAACCAAGATGAGAAATCAACCTAAGTGTCCATCAACAGATGAATGGATAAAGAAGATGTGTTGTATTTATATAGTGGAATACTACTCAGTTATAAAAAAAGAATGAGATGTTGCCATTTGCAACAACATGGATGGACCTGGAAGGTATTATGCTTAGTGAATTAAGTCAGACAGAGAAAGACAAATACTGTATGTTATCACTTATATGTGGAATCTAAAAAATAAAACAAACTAGTGAATATAACAGAAAAGAAACAGACTCACAGATACAGAAAACAAACTAGTGGTTACAATGGGGAAAGGCAAGAGTGGAAAGTCAAGATAGGGATAGGGGATTAAGAGGTAGCAACTACTATGTTTAAAATAAACTACGAGGATATATTATACAGCACAGAAAATATAGCCAATATTTAATAGTAACTATAAATGGAGTATAATCTATAAAAATTTTAATTACTATGTTGTACACCTGAAACTAATGTAATATGGTTAATTAACTATACCTCAATAAAAAGGTAATTATTTTTTTAATAAATTAAAAAAATAAAATATCTAGGAAAAATTTGAGGTATAAGATGTATTCTTGAAACTTTCAGACATTGATAAAAAAATTGAAAGTGACAAAAACACATGGAAAGCTGTGTCATGCTCATGGATTGGAAGAATTAATATTGTTAAAATACCCATGCTACCCAAGGCAATCTACAGATTTAATGCAATCTCTATCAAAATGCCAGCAGCATTTTTCACAGTACTAGAACAAAAAATTCTAAAATTTATATGGAATCACAAAGGACCCCAAATAACAAAAACAATCCTGAGAAAGAACAACAAAGCTGGAGGTGTCATGCTCCCTGATTCCAAACTATACTGCAAAGCTATAATAATCAAAACGGTTTGATACTGCCACAAAAATAGACACATATATCAAAGGAACAGAATAGAGAGCCCAGAAAAAAACCCACACTTACATGGTCAATTAATGTATGACAGAAAGGTGAGAATACACAGTGGAGAAAAGACAGCCTCTTTTATCAATGATGTTGGAAAAACTAGACATCTGCATGCAAAAGAATCAAATTGGACTACTTTCACACACCATATATCAAAAAAAAACTCAAAATGGGTGGATGACTTAAATGTGTCCATTGATGAATGGATAAAGAAGTTGTGATGTGTATATACAATTTAATATTATTCAAACTTTTAAAAAATGAAATCTTGCCACTTGCAACAACATGGATGGATCTAGAAGGCATTATGCTAAGTTAAATAAGTCATACAGAGAAAGACAAATACCATATGATTTCACTTATATGTGGAATCTAAAAAGAAAACAAATAAAATGAAATAGGACTTACAATTGCAGAGAAGAAATGGATGGTTGCTGCAGGGAAGGAATGGGTGGTAGGGGCAAATAGGTGAAGGAGATTAAGAGGTACTAACCTCCAGTTAAATAATAAGTCACAGAGGGATAATATACAGCATAAGGAATATGGTCAATAATATTGTAAAAGCTTTATATGGGACAGGTTGTTACTAGAATTATCATGGTGATCATTTCATAATACTGTATGTGCAAGTGTCAAATTGCTATGTAGTGTACCTGAAACTAACATAACATTGTATGTCAACTGTATTTCAATTTTAAAAACTTTAAAAAATTTCTCAGAAACATTATGAGAAAAGTCACACTGGAATTTAGAATCTTGGCAAATCAATTTTGGAAAGACAAAACACACCTACTTCAAACTTTAACCTCAGTGGGTAATATTAGAGGCAGGTATTGCAGTAAATACTATTTTTGTACTTTCTAAATTTTGTCCCCAAAGCACTTCTTCAATGATGCAGAAATAATAAAACAATGATTATCTAGTTATAAATACTTTATATTCTGATTTTTAAAAGCTGTAACTTCTTTTTGTTCTTTCAGTGTCTCACAACCTTTTTGCTTTCCAGAATTGAATCTTCTCCTACAAAGCATTGCTCACAATGGTCAAGTTAGCTACACTTCAGTGAACACATTAGAGAACCTGTTTAATGTCAGTTTGTGACTCTCTGGACCCCAAATTAAAGAAATCTTCCCTAGACTAAGGCAACTGCTTCATAACTGCTCTTCCTACTGTCACTCTTGCTCTCACCACAACCCATTCTTCAGCCAGAGTGATCTTTGTAAAAGAAAATTTGCAGATTGCACTCAGGGAGAAAAAAATCTAAAGTCTTCCTTTGGCCTACAAGGCCTTTAATGATCTGAACCCTGCTTACTTCTCAGACGTTGTCTTCTGCCTCTTCCTCCTTCTAATCCACTGTGCTCCAGACCAGCTGTGTGCTTTGAACACACCAATCTCACTGCTGCTCAGAGCTCCATATGTTCCCATTTACCACCTTCCCAAATATCCTCACAAGGCTGGCTTCTGAAAACCTGAAAACCCTACCTAAATCTAGAGTAACCATCCTCTTCACCCTTAGGCAGTCTTTATCCTGTATCTTTGTTCTGTTTTCCTCCCTTGCATATATAATTCTGTGAACTCATGTAGGCTTTGTTCCTGTGTGTTCAGAATATTCTGCATCAAGGAAAGTTCTAGCATATATGAAAGTAAGCACTCAACAGAGAGTTGCTTTATAAATGAATGAACCATTTTAAGCAACAATATCATTAAAACAATACCATACTAGCATTTCTGGAATTTCCAG
Organism: Mesoplodon densirostris; assembly: GCF_025265405.1. Lineage (NCBI taxonomy): Eukaryota > Metazoa > Chordata > Mammalia > Artiodactyla > Ziphiidae > Mesoplodon > Mesoplodon densirostris. Next base: position 46,033,047 of record NC_082665.1, read on the forward strand.
TTTTACTTATGCCTTTATTTTGGCACATTACCAAATACAGATTATTTAGACCAAATAAATTATTCAGTTTAAATTTTAAAATAAAATGTAGACCAGAGCAGAACTATGTGTGTTTCTGTAAAATATTTTTATAGTACATCAAATTGGGTGTTTGTAGGATACTTTTTATAATTATTTATAAGCTAGACATGTAATTACTCTAAATACCCTAAAATTTGGATTATGTAGTGAATAATGGAATTATCGAACACTACATATGTTGAGAATTATATAGAGAAGTCTTTCCAGTTTAGATTAGCTTGTTTGCAAATTAGTTAATAAAATGAACCTTAAAGAAAAGCTTAAAGCAGGACATTTTTTAAAAGTAAGTTAATTTTACAAAGCATGTTTGTTGGAAAGCAAGGTGAATTTTTTTAATTAAATATATTCCCCAAATAACAAATATTTCATTAACTTGTCATTAGTTCAATAAAATTATTTTCTAAACCAAGTTTATTTTTGGGGAGAGAACACACCAAAAATATAATAGTGTTTATCTTTGGATTATAGTTTTGGAACAATTTTGTTTGTTTTCACCTTTCTGTTTTTGCACATTGTCTGTGTTTTCTACAATAAACAAATATTGTGTTGGTATTTTGTTTCTAAGCAATGATTAAAAATGTCCTTATACTAAATTGAACAACCTTGTGAAATTGCCACTTTTGTAGGTCAAAAATTTTTGAATGTAGGAAATTTCATATGGTTCTACGTAAGAAGAACCATTTCTAATAAACTCAGTTTGCAAGTGAGTTGGCCAACTTACAAATGGAATGTCACGTGATGCACAATATTTTTTTTTATAACTGAACCCTTCAAACAATTGAGGAAAACATCTTGCCAAATAAAGGAGCAAACTAATCAGTTACATAAACCCAACTCATACTGATTCAAGGAAAACAAAAGTAACTTATTGGGTCACATAACTGAAAAGTCCAACAGTAATCCAGGGACAGCTAGATCCAGGGCTTGAATGACAGTGAAATCACAAACAAACAAATAAAAAACAGCCTCTACTTTTCTCTATAGGCTTCCCTTAGGCAGATTCTTTCCACTTGTTGGGAAAGATGGTTCCCTGCAGATCTAGTGACTAAGTAGCTCCTAGTTGGGCCACATGCCCACCTTTGGTGTAATCATTGTGTCCAGGTGGATAGGATGCTCTGGCCATACTGTGTCACATATCATCCCATCTGGAAGGAAAGACTGACAAGAATAGCTTGGAATTAGCAAGGGGCATTTCCCTAAAGGTAAAACAACAAAGAAGTGATTAGTGTTTGCTATATGGGTTTAAAAATATCTCTAGGAAAGTAATTTGTTTGGTTTTGATAGTTACAAGCATAACACTTTCTATGTTTGTATGCGTAATCAATAGATAACAATAATATACACCACCAGACTTGCAGGGTGAATCATGAAATAACAGAATGTGAAGAAAGTCAAATATTTTAGGAAAACAAATACATTGTTAACAGCAACAACTTTTAGTGTAACCATGATTAAGATGTTCATTATAGTTTATGTTTTTTTTCAATATCTGCTTAATGAAATAAGATAATAAATGGACTTTTAAAAATTTATATTTGAATGAAACCAAAAAAACAATGAAAATAACTCATAACCCTGCCATTTAAAAAATTATTGTTAAGTATATAATGTGATTATTCTTCTGCTATCCTGTTCCAACCCCTAGAGTTAACCCCTATTAATAATCCAGAGATAGGCTTCCTAAATTTTCTATAAATTTATATAAATGTATCTCTGTCTATACCTCCCTATATATTGTTTAATGAACAGAACTGGAACCATGCTGTGCAAGTTAGATGCAGTTTTTTTTTAATTTAGCAATTATCAATATATTATTTAGGATTATGTTTGTCTCTGAGTAGATGAATGACTAGAATCATTGTGGTTTAAAATAAGGTAGAGGGCTTCCCTGGTGGCACAGTGGTTGAGAGTCCGCCTGCCGATGCAGGGGACACGGGTTTGTGCCCCGGTCTGGGAAGATCCCACATGCCGCGGAGCAGCTGGGCCCGTGAGCCATGGCCACCGAGCCTGCGCATCCGGAGCCTGTGCTCTGCAACGGGAGAGGCCACACAGTGAGAGGCCCACGTACCGCAAAAATAAATAAATAAAAAAAATAAAATAAAATAAGGTAGAAATTAATTTCTTCCCCACATAATGGTTCCATGATCATTAGGTGGTCAGGTTCCTTCTATCTCATTTTTCCACTCCCCTCAATGGGATTTCAGCCTCACAGACCAAGATGTTGCCCTAGTTCTACCTATCCTGTCCACCCTCTAGCCAGCAGGGGAGAGAACACTGCTTACTGGTCACATTGAGAACACTTCATGAAAGTTGTGCTGAGGACAGCTGCAAGGGAGTCTGGAAAACTTAGTCCTTACTTTGATGATCATGTTATCTATGTTAATCATGCCTTTTTATTTTCTGATGTTTTGACATATGGGCCTAGTTGATTCTGGAAAGACTGATCCTTTCAGGGCTAACCACTTCCTTGCGATAGTGAAGGACTCACCTGCAAGTGGACCTTTCATATGCAAACCAACCAATTTAAAGGCCACACTCAGCACTTCCTCCTTTATTGAGCAGTCACATCCCAAGCTATTATTCTCCATCCTTATCACCCCAGGGCCAAGTATCAGACAACTAGGAGCTGCCCCTATACCCCAAAGCCTGCAAAATTATTTAAACTAGCCAATCCTAAATTTCTTTAGCTGCTTACATTGCCTCACCCACTCCTTCCTGCCAAAATCTGCCAAAGGTTCTAGCCCACATTTTCCCCTGCCTCCTTCTTCCTCCTGACCAACCCTAGTGCTCTCCCATGTGGCCCTTTGTGGTATGCTATGCCTCCTGTTTCTAGAGATCTTTGAAGTATAAAAAGTCTACCTTCATGACTGTCATTTCTGGTCTCTGTGTCTTACCATACCTGATCAAAACAAATCCTGGGTACATTTTAAAACATCTCCAGATAATGGTGATGATTGCACACCACTTTGTGAATATACTAAAATCACAGAATTTAAAAGGGTGATTTTTTATAGTATGTGAATTATATCTAAATTTTAAAAGTTTAATAAAATAATAAAACAGTGGGTTCTGTTACAGTAGAAAAATGGAATAATGAATACGGGGCGGGGAGTGATAGCCATGCTACAACAATATCATATACCAGATTAGCACATAAAAATATCTCTCATTTTTATGTCTGTCCTATATTAGTATATTATGTTTTACTCAACCTTTCACTTAACAGTAAAAGTTTAGATTGCTTCCCTTTTTTTCTGTTATAAACCATGCTGTAATTTACATCCAGATCATGCTTTTATTATCATAGGATAGATTCTTAGACATATAATTCTTAAATCAAAGGAGATGTGATATTCTTTTAAAACAGATACTGCAAACTAGTTTCCAAAATATTGTACCAATTTAGGATCCTCTTAAAGGATTGAGTGCCCATTGATTTTTATTTAGCACTACCTGTTATTCATCTTTTTAATTTTTACCGATCTGCTTGGTTGTAAAAAACACCTCATTACTTCATTGGGTTATTAGCATTATTTTTATGTTTAATTAGCCTTTTTCAGTTCTTTCTCACACAATTGCCTGTTCATGACCCTCACTATTAACCTAGGGTATATAACTGATTATTAACCAGGGATATTAATATTAACCTGCTATCTGAAAATGTATAAGATCATCTCCTCATCTTATATGATCTCATATATGTCTAAGAATGTGTCTTCTTTACATTAATTCTGACTAGCTGTCAATGTCTCCTTGAGGAAAACTCATTTTTCTCCATTCCAGGGTACTTTTTTTCAGTTATTTCTTGGAAATTGATTCTCCGCAATTTTTTTTCTCTTGCTAGAACTCACATAATATGCACACTAGATATCCTGAATCAATTTGCCTTTATATTTTATATCTTCACTTGAGATTTTCCATTTTCATGTGATTTTAAGATAGGTCTTCCATATTTTTAAAGATGAGCATTGAATTTTTAGTATTTTCCTTCTCTTTTTTAATTTCCATGATGCATTTTTCTTTTTCTTTCACAATATCTTATTGTTATCACCTTAAGAATTCTCAGTACACATTTTTAATTACTCTTCCATTTCATCAACTATATCTGCCTTAGAGGAGCCATCTTCTGTGGTGGTTCAGCTTGATCTCCTTTTTAAACTCTACTTAACTGTTCTTCACTGATTCATGTCAAAGGATTGGTTACCTCAGCACAGGTACAAGAAAAATAGTAGTAGATTTGGCAACCAATCAGTATTAATCAGATTTCCTTTTTCAGTGTAGAGTTTATCTACTAAAGGATAAAAGGGGATGGAGGAAGAGAAGCCACTTGATTCTCAGGCTTCTGCAGCTGGGATGGGAGGTCCTTTTCCAGCTGATTGAAGGCATATTCCTCTCAAGCAGGAATGGCAGTTTTTCCCCATAACCACAGGCAGCTAGCTGTGGCAGAACTTCTCCTCTTATGATAAGAACATCCACTCAGCTACTGGACTCCCAAAGACAGTTTCAGGATTGGCAGACTTCACCTCAGGTTCTGCAAGAGAGGTGAGCTTTTTACCAGGCCACTGGCTACCTTCTGTTTAGTCAATGCGTAAATCTTAGACTTACTGATTTTCCCCTCACATTTCCTTGTTTCCTGTCTCTCCCAATGCCATGACTGTTCTGTCTCGTGTCCTCTTTCTCCCCTTTCCTGTGCTTTCTGCTACACTTCTCCCTCCTACATACGTAAGTATATATTTGCAAGCATATACATGTATAAGGCAATATTAATGTATCTTGTAAAAGAAAAATGGAGGTAAAATAATACTTTAAAAGGCATAAAATATGTCTAAGCCTTTCATCTGAAATTTTTTTTTAGGAAGTAGTGCAACTTTTCAATATTTGTGAGCAGTATACATGTAGTATTTGATATATGTTAAATAAAAAGAAGTATCAATCAACTTTGTCTCTGGACTTACAAGGAGTATCCCAGATGTTAGAATATGAATATTTTTTTTGTTAGATTGAACCCTTCTACTTATACTAATGATGAGACAAAATATAACTTATACACTTTAAAATGTTTAAGAATTGCTTGCTATAATATTTATTGATAACTTGTAGAAATTGGTAGTAAACTAATCAATATGTGCAAGGCATGCACAGATTTAATTTAGGGCCAAAATATATCTCATAATCTAAAAATATTGGAGGGACTTCCCTGGTGGTCCAGTGGTTAAGACTCCACACTTCCAATGCAGGGGCCACAGGTTCGATCCCTGGTCGGGGAACTAAGATCCCACATGCAGTGCAGCGTGGCCAAAACACACAAACAAATAAATAAATAAAAATAAAAATATTGGAAATAATAGGATTTATCTTTAATGCATGGCACGCATAAAGATACATACTCTGTGGGCTTCAAAGTAATATAGAAGGTTGACAAAAGAGATAAGTCCAGAGCAGATAAAATAAAAACAAATTACCAGTATTACCAATATTTCACACACATATAACCAGTATCACCAGTGTTACATAATACACATGGCCATTAATAAAAGCAAGATGAAAAGTTCCATTAACTTTGCCTTGCTCCCCAAATTCCCTGCAATTATAATGACAGTGCACAAAAAGGAAAACAAATCTGAATTAGTGTCAAGAATAACAGGAGAAATCTCTAGAAATTTTGATGAATATGTGCAAATGAAACCATCAAATAGTTGGTTTTGAATAGGTAGATTAGTCAGAGAGGCAGGGTATACAGCCCAAAAAATCCACAAGTAAAACTGTCGGAGCCATTCTTTTAGGGACAGTGAAGTTTCTAACCAGCAGAGACTGAAGGTGGGAAAGCACTCTGAAATCAGAGTGACTAGTGAAGAAATTTTTATGAAACTGCTGTTGCCCTCCCTACCTACTCACTTCCTTTCCCCACTTCCTAGTATTCAGAGCCACTGGAAATGGTGGCATACAGCCCCAGGCTAAGAGAGGAAGCAGGCTTTCTAGAAAAGTAAAGCAATATACCTGAAGAGCAACAGAGCTCTTATGTGGGTGCTGACACCCCAGAGTCAAGCTTCCTTATTTTTCGCCTGAGACCATGAATGGGTAGATTTGCCTATTCATCATCCATTAGTGCATCCTAGAGTTAAAACCTGCTGGTCAGTAGCAATTAGTCAGCTTTCTTGGCTAGGGGAACAGCTCTCGAAATGGAGAAGATGGACAACCAGGCTTACTAGATTTTGAGAAAAACCAAGGGCACAAAAGCAAAGCAACAAGAGAAAAAACAGAAATATTAACTGTAAAAATTATTCAGGAAACATAAGAAAATCTTTTTTTTTTTTAATCTATTTGATTTTCTCATTGTATCCATAAAATAGGAACAGGCTGCCATGGGGGGAAAAAAATCCAGCCAAACTCTCTAGAGCGAGGGTCAAAAACGATTGTTCAGACATGCAAGGAATAAGGAACTCCCTCTTTCTGAAATTATTATTGAAATTTAAAATAAGTGCATATGAAACAGAAAGAAATGGAGTCCAAACAGCATGGTACCTGAGCTCAAAGGAAAGAAATCCCACGAGGACAGCTATGCAAAAATGCCCTGAGAGCAATTAGACTCAATTAGAAGAGTAGTCCTAAATCTCCAAAAGAATGTCTTTAAATAAAAGGACAGTATGGGTGTTGTTGAACAGTGTGATTGTGAAGCTAGAGTATCTTGTCACTAGTGACTAGCTACTAATCACACGTGTCCATTTGCATTTGAATTTAAATTTTTTTTCCTTAGCCACACTAGCCACATTTCCAGGACTCAACAGCCACATATGCTAGTGGTTACTAGACTGCGCAGCACATATATAAAATATTTTCATCATTGCTGAAAACTCTATTGAAGAGCTTTGATCTTGATGGTATGGTGAGCATAAATCATTCATTCATTTTTCAGCAAATAGCCATTGAGTAGCTTCTCTGAAGAATAGAAAAGGCTGGGAGTATAGCATCCACAACGGTATAGCAAAGGCATTCTTCTCATGAGGGCTTAGTGTGTAACAGACAGATAATAAACAAAAAATGTATAATATAATGGAAATGGTTGACAGCTGCGAAAAGGAAAACTAAAACAGTGTAAAGAGATAGAGGAGGTTGAGAGCAAGGACTATTTGAATTTGGGTGTGAGTGGAGGCTTCTCTGAGAATGTGATGTGAAGGGGAATTGAGGTTAAAAAGTCACATGAAAACCTGTAGGAAGCATATTCCAGGTAAAGAGAAAAACAAGTTTTTCCTGAGGTGAAAAACTTTTTTTTTTTACTTGAAGTATAGTTGACTTACAATATTATGCCAATCTCTGCTGTATAGCAAAGTGCCTCAGTTTTACACATATATACATTCTTTTTTTAAAATATTCTTTTCCATTATGGTTTATCCCAGGAGATTGGATATAGTTCCCTGTGCTATACAGTAGGACCTTGTTGTTTGTCCATTCTAAATTTAGTAGTTTGCATTTACCAACTCCAAATTCCCAGTCCATCCCTCTCCCTCCCTGCCCCCCTTGGCAACCACAAGTCTGATCCCTGTGTCTGTGAGTCTGTTTCTGTTTTGTAGATAGGTTCAATTGTGTCATATTTTAGATTCCACATATAAGTGATATCTTATTGTATTTGTCTTTCTCTTTCTGACCTACTTCACTTAGTATGATAATCTCTAGTTTCATCCATGTTGCTGCAAATGGCATTATTTTGTTCTTTTTATGGCTGAGTAGTATTCCATTGTATATATATGTACCACATCTTCTTTATCCATTCATCTGTTTTTGGACATTTAGGTTGCTTCCATGTTTTGGCTATTGTGAATAGTGCTTCTGTGAACAAAGGGGTACATGTATCTTTTTGAATTATAGTTTTGTCTGGATATATGCCCAAGAGTGGGATTGCTGGATCATGTAGTAATTCTATTTTTAGTTTTCTGAGGAACCTCCATACTGTTTTACATACTGGCTGTTTTACTTACATTCCCACCAACTGTGTAGGAGGGTTCCCTTTTCTCCAATCCTCTCCAGCATTTGCTATTTGTAGACTTTTTAATGATGACCATTCTGACTGGTGTGAGGTGGTACCTCATTGTAGTTTTGATTTGCTTTTCTCTAATTAGTGATGTTGAGCATCTTTTCATATGCCTACTGGCCATCTGTATATCTTCTTTGGAGAAATGTCTATCAAGGTCTTCTGCCCATTTTTCAATTGTTATTTTGTTTTGTTTTGTTTTTTAATTTTTTGGCTGCATTGGGTCTTTGTTGCTGCATGCAGGTTTTCTCTCTAGCTTCAGCGAGCGTGGGCTACTCTTCATTGCAGTGCATGGGCTTCTCATTGCAGTGGCTTCTCTTGTTGTGGAGCATAAGCATGTGGGTTTCAGTAGTTGCAGCGCATGGGTTCAGTAGTTGTGGCTCATGAGCTCTAGAGCACAGGCTCAGTAGTTGTGGTGTGCGGGCTTAGTTGCTCCACAGCATGTGGGATCTTCCCGGACCAGGGATCGAACGAGTGTCCCCTGCATTGGTGGACAGACTCCTAACCACTGCACCCCCAGCGAAGTCCCAGGTTGTTTATTTTTGTTGTTGTTGAGTTGTATGAGCTGTTTGTATATTTTGGTGATTAAGCCCCTGTCAGTTGCATCATTTGCAAATACTTTCTCCCATTCTGTAGATTGTCTTTTTATTTTTTTATGGTTTCCTTTTCTGTGCAAAAGCTTGCAAGTCTGATTAGGTCCCATTTGTTCATTTTTGGTTTTATTTCTATTGCCTTGGGAGACTGACATAAGAAAACATTGGTATGACTTATGTCAGAGAATGTTTTGCCTATGTTCTCTTCTAGGAGTTTTATGGTGTCTTATGTTTAAGTCTTTAAGCCATTTTGAATTTATTTTTGTGCATAGCATGAGGGTGTGTTCTAACTTCATTGATTCACTTGCAGCTGTCCAATTTTTCCAGCACTGCTAGCGGAAGAGACTGTCTTTTTCCCATTGTATATTCTTGCCTCCTTTGTCGAAGATTAATTGACTGTAGGTGTGTGGATTTATTTCTGGGCTTACTATTCTGTTCCACTGATCCATATGTGTATTTTTGTACCAGTAGCACACTGTTTTGATTACTGTAGCTTTGTAGTATTGTCTGAAGTCTGGGATGGCTATGCCTCCTGCTTTGTTTTTATTCCTCAGGATTACTTTGGCAATTCTGTGCCTTTTATGGTTCCATGTAAATTTTTGGATTATTTGTTCTAGTTCTGTGAAAAAGGTCATGGTTAATTCCATAGAGATCACATTAAATCTGTAGATTGCTTTGGTAGTATTGCCATTTTAACAATATTCTTCCAATCCAAGAGCATGGGATATCTTTCCAATTACTTGAATCCTCTTTAATTTCCTTTATTAGTGGAAAACTTTAAATGTAACAGAACAGGAGGAAGGCTATAAAACAGCAAACAAGGAGGGCAGTAGCAGGAAAGAATGTCAGAGAAATAAGCAGGAGGCATATCATGCAAGAATTCACAGGCAAGAGTCAGGGTATGGATTTTATCCTAGGAGTAATGGGAAATTGGTGTATAGGGGTGGGCAACATGATCGAATTTATGTTTTAAAACCATCACTTTAGCTGTTTTGGTATCAAATTAATGATAGAAATGCCAGTGTAGAAGCAACATTTTATCTAAAAACTTTAGAAAAAGTAAATGTATTTACAAGAAAGTTTCTGATTCAAATAGCATGCAAATAGAAATATGGAATGATCTATCCAATGAATGGAGTTTAAGAATTAAGCTTTCATTTAACTTTGTGGTCTGAAACATTCTCCTTCAAAGGACAGGTTTAGTGATAGAATTGTACTTCCTTCTCTACATATTAATTGAGATAGTGGGTTTTGCAGAGAATAATTATGTGAGCAAACTATTATAAATCTTATTTATTAGTATCAAATTTTCATAATCAATCTGCAAGCAAAGAATGAAACAAAATCATATTAATAGTTACAGATATGAGGTTATTCAAATTTAAAAGAATTACATAACTGACAATTCAGAAGGTGGACAGTAATGAAATTTTTTTCATGTTACATAGTGAAATGTTGATGGAATAATTAATAGAGGTTTAAAATGTTATTTAAAAGCATTGAGTTAATTAGTAAGGATAAAACTAAAAATAACTAACAAAAGTAACTAACAAAACTCATGAAGAGGTCAATATATTAGTAATGAGTCAGTTGATTCTATTTAAATCAGATAAGTCAAGAAATATCAGTAAAAATGTATTACTTATAATTATTATAATCCCTAGAAAAACAAATCAGAAATGTGTAAAATGTAGTTAACTCTCAGGAGCAAAAGAGACACAAGGGCTGGCAGACTTTTTTTGTTGTTGTTTAATACCATTTTGAAGCATTTGAATTTTTAACTATGTGCTTGTAATACTTTATAATAATAATGATAATTCTACTACCTAGGACTTATAAAATATTTTGTTATTTACTGATATTGTATTATAAAATATAACAATCTTTTCTCACAATCAAATTTATATGAATTGACAAAACTACAAATTTAGATGCTGAGTAAATGTTCCACATTTTTTTTCTTTTTTTAAAAAAAATCTTTATTGGAGTATAATTGCTTTACAATGGTGTGTTAGTTTCTGCTTTATAACAAAGTGAATCAGCTATACATATACATATATCCCCATATCTCCTCCCTCTTGCATCTCCCTCCCATCCTCCCTATCCCACCCCCCTAGTTGGTCAGAAAGCACAGAGCTGATCTCCCTGTGCTATGTAGCTGCTTCCCACTAGCTATCTATTTTACATTTGATAGTGTATATATGTCCATGCCACTCTCTCACTTCGTCCCAGCTTACCCTTCCCCCTCCCCATGTCCTCAAGTCCATTCTGTATGTCTGCATCTTTATTCCTGTCCTGACCCTAGGTTCTTCAGAACCATTTTTTTTTAGATTCCATATATATGTGTTAGCATACGGTATTTTTATCTTTCTGACTTACTTCACTCTGTATGACAGTCTCGAGGTCCACCCACCTCAATACAAATAAATCAATTTTGTTTCTTGATGTGCATTTTGTTTACTATAAGTAACTACAACAAACATTAGAAACAGCATATTCACAAAAGTGGGCCATACAGCCAGTTCAGCTACAATAAAAGCAAATTTTAAAAATTGTTCTCAGTACCTCCAGTCCCATTGGTGAAAAGTGCAAGGTTGAAATTTAAAGAATAAATGGATAAAAATTGCAAGTCATATTGAGTATTAAAAACCATGATACATAGGTTATGACAAAAATTGCCATTCAAGATTTTCTTTTCCCAAAAGGTAAATAATTCGTACATAATGTATTATGTACCAGAAAAAAAAAAGGAAGAAGAGAATAGTAACATTGTGTTGGATTTCATCAATATAGAGATTTAAATGCACAAAGATCTCTGAGGCTAATGTCAAACCTGAAAAAAGTGTAGGCAGTTTTTTATACCCTTTAAGACCAATTGCTGCATAATCAGAGGTCATAAGAGGATGAAAGCTTACGTGGGTTCCAAGTAAATGTCTGGCATATAGAGCACCCCAGAGGCAGAAAAAACTTGAAAAATACCATTCCCAGTGTCAGAAAAGAGAGTAAGTGAAAGATAGAGGTGACTCTCATCAGCAGAGAGATGATATCCATGATGCCCAATCCACATGCCAAGAGAGAAGTTGTTTACAGAGAGGAATAAAGTCCAGAAGTGAGCCTAAGGAGTCCCCGGCCAAAATTCATTTTTAAAAAAGACAGTTTTGGGGCTTCCCTGGTGGTGCAGTGGTTGAGAGTCCGCCTGCCGATGCAGGGGACACGGGTTCGTGCCCCGGTCCGGGAAGATCCCACATGCCGCGGAACGGCTGGGCCCGTGAGCCATGGCTGCTGAGCTTGCGCGTCAGGAGCCTGTGCTCTGCAACGGGAGAGGCCACAGCAGTGAGAGGCCCGTGTACCGCAAAAAAAAAAAAAAAAAAAGACAATTTTGTTTCAGAAGCACATAAAGTAACTGAATTAATATCAAAAGGAATCTGAGCAGTCAAAATCAGCTCCTTGAAGCCTTCTACATTAAGCAGTTGCCATGATTTACAAAGCACACTATAAATATTTAAGGAAAATGAACTGAAAGAAAAAAATCAAATTGTGAATTTGAAGTAATATTAGGAGTTTTATTGCTATAGATGAACATTATCATCTATAAAAACAGCTTTTGAAGAGAGAAGAATCTGTGTTGAAATAACTATGTGTATGATTTACAAATCCTGAAAGAAAGTTTTAAATTCCCTCTAAATAATTCTACCTTTGACAAGTCATAATCAATAAGCTCTGATGTTAACTAAATAACAGAATGTACCCTGAATATTAGAATATTCATATTAGATATTGTACCCTAAATTAGATAATGTACCTTGAATACTAGATATTAACATAATAAAATATCAGAACTTACAAATTATGAATACAAATATTATTCCACATATTTATTAAGATTTAAAAATTTTCAAGTTCTTGCCACTAGAAGACCTCATAAAGAAAGGAAGAGTCTTTATAGACTTTACCAAGTAAACAGTGGAAGGGAGTCTCAGTACTAAACTATCTAGCCAAACCCCTTTAATTTAGTGAGAAACTTGAGACTCTAAAGAATTATTCTACTAAAGATCATATACTTAATTATTGCTTAAGCTAGGATTATATAAATAGCATTGATGTGAAATCTGATTTTGGACAATTATGACTTGAAGTCAGTTTTATATATTGATTATCCAGGTTTATTTATAAAATGTATTTGTTGGGGCATTTTGGTGAGAAGTCATAAAAATCAAAGTCATATTGTCTTAATCCAAAAAGAATTTATTGACTCTTGTAACTAGAAATCCAGCATTATTTAGCTGCAGGTATGGCTGGATCTAGGATTTTTTTTTTAAGTTGCTTTTAGTCTCTTGGCTATGCTTTATTCTATAATGGCCTCACTCTGCTCATGTGGCAGTCCCTGTATCTAGAGGTTGACTCCCAACTGTTGATACTTCAATTCCAATGAATAATAAATAGCCTTTATTCCTTAATAGTTGTAACAAAGTCCTGGAATTGAGCTTCATTGGCCTGACATGCCATAGGCTCACTGCTGGAGCTCAACAGGGATGGAAGCATAGATTTAATCCCCACCACTACCAAATAGAAACCACACAAAACGAGAGAAGGGAAAAGGTTTTTAAGGACAATCAATGTGCTCTTCCAAGACCAAAGGAAAATGAGTTGTACATAAGCAAAAGCAGGAGATGTCCACCACTTTCAACTGGGTTCATTTTTTATTATTAAGATGACATCACATCTGACACACTTAATATCATGATGTTGTAGAAAGAGCAATGGGAATGGAGGCAGGGCAATCTAATTGTGTAAGATCTAAATGAATAAGTTGACAAACCTTTCGAGTCTACTTTCTTCATGTGTAAGTTGTTTCAAAAGTGCATTCATCTTCGCAATTCTATGATTGATTTGATGAGGTTAAAAGAACTTGGTAAATAAAGGCTTATAAGCCAGGAATAAAAATAGGCCTGCTGTATTACTCAACTTCAGAGGACATCATTCATGTAGAATACAATAGAAGAAATCCAGCAATGTTATCTATAAAATGGGGCTAATAATGCCTTCTTTACAGAGTGCTATGACGATTTAATATAGTAATACGTGAAAGGGTCCAGTGTTAGCCACTATTATGGAATGAATTGTGTCCCCGCAAAAGATATGTTGATGTCCTCCTTGTCAGTACTTCAGAATGTGACCTTATTTGGAAATACAGTGACTGCAGATGTAATTAGTTAAGATGAGGTCATACTGGAATAGGGTGAGCCCTTAACCTAGTATGACTGGTGTCCTTATAAGAAGAGGAGAGAGAGACACACGGAGAAGCATGCCATGTGAAGACACAGAGACACACAGGAAAGAAGACAACCATATGAAGATGGAAACAGAGATTGGAGTGACTATTTAGAAGCCAAGGTACGCTAAGGATTGCAGGCTGTCTCCAGAAGCTAAGAGAGTCCTGGAATCAGATTATTGCTTAGAGCTCTTAGGAGGAATCAGCACTGCCAACACCCTGATTTTAGGCTTCCAGACTCTAGAACTGTGAGAGAATATATTTCTGTTGTTTTAAGCCAGCCAGTTTATACTTTGTCACAGCAATGCTAGGAAAGTAATAAAGCCACATTGGAGTCAGTCATGGTTAGTTAAATTTGAAAGTATTTTAACGTTTTCTAAATATGGAACTACTCGTATATTTTAAGTCTACTGACGTTTTGAAAATAAGAATATTAAACAACCACTGGATTTGTTTTTAATTTTTATTGAAGTATAGTTGCTTTACAATGTTGTGTTAGTTTCTACTGTACAGCAAAGTGAATCAGCTATACATATATCCTCTCTTTTTTGTATTTCCTTCTCATTTATGTCACCACAGAGCACTGAGTAGAGTTCCCGGTGCTATACAGTAGGTTCTCACTAGTTATCTATTTTATACATAGTATCAATAGTGTATATATGTCAATCCCAATCTCCCAGTTCATGCCACCCCCCCTTTCCCCCTTGGTATCCATACGTTTGTTCTCTACGTCTGTGTCTCTATTTCTGCTTTGTAAATAAGACTGTCTATGCCAACTTTTTCAGATTCCACATATATGCATTAGTATACGATATTTGTCTTTCTCTTTCTGACTCGCTTCACTCTGTATGACAGTCTCTAGGTCCATCCACATCTCTACAAATGACCCAATTTCATTCCTTTTTATGGCTGAGTAATATTCCATTGTATATATGTGCCACATCTTCTTTATCCATTCCTCTGTTGATAGACATTTAGGTTGTTTCCATGTCCTGGCTATTGTACATAGTGCTGCAATGAACGTTGAGGTGCATGTGTCTTTTTGAATTATGGTTTTCTCTGGGTATATGCCCAGGAGTAGGATTGCTGGGTCATACGGTAGTTGTATTTTTAGCTTTTTAAGGAACCTCCATACTGTTCTCCATAGCGGTTGTATCAACTTACATTCCCACCAACAGTGCAAGAGGGTTACCTTTTCTCCGCACCCTCTCCAGCACTTATTGATGTAGATTTTTTTGATGATGAATGGTCACACCATCCTGATGGGTGTGAGGTGGTATCTCATTGTAGCTTTGATTTGAATTTCTCTAATAATTAGTAATGTTGAGCAGTTTTTCATGTGTTTGTTGGCAATCTGTATATCGTCTTTGGAGAAAGGTCTATTTAGGTCTTCTGCCCATTTTTGGATTGGGTTGGGTTTTTTTATTTTTATTTTTATTTTTTATTTTTTTTGCTGTACGCGGGCCTCTCACTGCTGTGGCCTCTCCCGTTGCGGAGCACAGGCTCCGGACACACAGGCTCCGCGGCCATGGCTCGCGGGCCCAGCCGCTCCGCGGCATGTGGGATCTTCCGGGATCGGGGCACGAACCCGTGTCCCCTGCATCGGCAGGCGGACTCTCAACCACTGCGCCACCATGGAAGCCCTGGGTTGGGTTTTTTTTTTTGATATTGAGCTGCATGAGCTGTTTATATATTTTGGAGATTAATCCTTTGTCAGTTGCTTCATTTGCAAATATGTTCTCTCATTCTGAGGGTTGTCTTTTTGTCTTGTTTATGATTTCCTTTGCTGTGCAAAAGCTTTGAAGTTTCATTAGGTCCCATTTGTTTATTTTTGTTTTTATTTCCATTTCTCTAGGAGGTGGTCAAAAAGGATCTTGCTGTGATTTATGTCATGGAGTGTTCTGCCTATGTTTTCCTCTAAGAGTTTTATAGTATCTAGCCTTACATTTTATAGTTTTATAGTATCTAGCCTTACATCTTTCATCCATTTTGAGCTTATTTTTGTGCATTGTGTTAGGGAGTGTTCTAATTTCATTCTTTTACATGTAGCTGTCCAGTTTTCCCAGCACCACTTACTGAAGAGGCTTGTCTTTGCTCCATTGTATATTCTGGCCTCATTTGTCATAGATTAGGTGACCATAGGTGCATGGGTTTATCTCTGGGCTTTCTATCCTGTTCCATTGATCTATATTTCTGTTTTTGTGCCAGTACCATGCTGTCTTGATTACTGTAGCTTTGTAGTATAGTCTGAAGTCAGAGAGCCTGATTTCTCCAGCTCCGTTTTTGTTTGTTTGTTTGTTGTGTTTTGTTTGTTTTTGTTTTTTTTCCTCAAGACTGCTTTTGCTATTCAAGGTCTTTTGTGTTTCCATACAAATTGTAAAATTTTTTGTTCTAGCTCTGTGAAAAATGCCATTGGTAATTTGATAGGGATTGCATTGAATCTGTAGATTGCCTTGGGTAGTACAGTGATTTTCACAACATTATGTAAATGACTATACTACCTAAACAACCGTGCATTTGTATTGGTCATCTCATATATCTTTATAACACTTGCCACTTTTGCCTATTCTGTTCTAGAAATCCTTTCTTACTTTACTTAATACCCTTCTCTCCCAACTCTCCATTTATTCCTCTGACTAGCTGTTTTCTCTCTTTGTCATGTCCTCCTCTGCCCTTCAATGTTGGTAGAGTCCAATATTCAGCCATCAATCCTCTTCTCTTTTTACTGTGGCCATCGATGACCATTCATGGATTACCAAATTCATAGTTATAGCCAACATCACTCTCCTGAGTTCCAAATATGCAATAGATGGCTGCTGTTTTACATCTAGATATCAAATACACAGCTCAAACAGAGTGTGTCCAAAACAGAAGTCACAATCTTTTTCCCAAATATGCTTCTCCCCCAGCATAAACTCCAGAGTTATCACAGATTGTCCCTTTCCCTTACTCTTCACATCTAATCCAGAACCAAACCATTTTGTTTCTAACTTCTTCACTCTCATATCAGTCCCCTGCCTTTCATCTCCATTACTAACTTGGTTAAATCTCTCATTGTTTCTTTCCTGAATTATAGAGAATCACATAAGTTTTATCTCTGACTCAATTTTTGCTATCCTCCAATTCATCCTACCCACTGCTGTAGGAATAATCTTTATAAAATGAAAAATAGATAAAATTACTCCCCTGCTTAAAAATATTCAAGTTTTTCCACAGATTGATGGAGAGAGTCTAAGTTCTTTGGCAGAGTATTCAAAGCCTCATTGATCTGGCACTTGCCTCCTTTCTAGGATGAGTTTTGCTGATTGCTGTGCAAACTTCAGCTCTATTCAACCACTTAATGTCTCTAGAGCAGCTCCTTACGCCTGGAATGTTCCTCTCCTCTCTCTCACAGGCAAAAACTTTTCCTTCTTGGGTTCAGATCAAGACTTCCCTCCACCACATAGTATTACGACCCCCTTTTTTCCCTTACTCAGATTTATTTTATTATTTAAAATTTTTATTCCTCTTATTTCCTATTCAAATATCTAACATAGCACCTAAACCAGAGTTTTGCCCTTATTATTTTGTACACATTTGTCTCCCCAAGTACCACATAAAGACAGGGGTTCTCCACGATGTATCTCAATATATGGCACATAATAAGTGCTCAGTGAGTGTCTGCTATATTAATGAACAAAAATGAAAAACTAAAGGGATAAGTGGATGAACCAATGTAAGAGTAAATATTGAATGAGCCCTATAGACCCCCAGTGAAGTATTTCACATGAGAGTAAGTAAGTTCTTGACTCTGTATACATTGGCAGTAGTTAAAAGCACAGACTCTCAAGTCAAGTTGCTTGGATTCCCTGATTGGCCGCTTATTTAGGTGACTTTGGGCAAATTTCTTCATTTCCATGCAAAGAGATTGGAATGTAATAGTTCTTTTTTCATTGTGTTATTAGGAAGATTAGCTGAATATATATTTATATTATTAAGACTGTATTATGAAGATGAAATGAGAATATAGTAAATGTTATATACATTGTTAAAAATGCTTTTAAAGACATAAGGTTAGAGGCAAGATTTTTATTTTAATTGGAAAGAATATTCTTTCTGCATATATTGAAAAACTCTGAACTTAAATTATTATAAACAACATTTCTGTAGTTCCTAGTACTTTCTAAAATAAACATAAAAATATACCTGTTTATTGAAAATAACAAAGTTCTTTCCTGCTTGAGCAAATGCTTGCTATGATCATTTTTTACTCCCTAATGGCTTTTCTCTATTCTGGGATGCAGGACCAGAGAGGGATCATGTAAGTTACCATGGCTTTTGTTGAATCAAACCCTATTGAATTCCACATTAAAAAAAACAATAATAATTAATTAATTAATTTAATACATATATATATATATATTCCTTTAATGTGCAGAATCCACTGGCACTGTTACTGGGCCATACTACTAATTTTTATTTCACCCCAGCTACCACCAACAATTTTAAGGTTTAAATACATAATAAGTAGAATTTTAAAAATTAAAATAAATCTAAAATTTACAAGTAGCTCATGCAGCTCAATATCAAAAAAACAAACCACCCAATCCAAAAATGGGCAGAGCACCTAAATAGACATTTGTTCAAAGAAGATATACAGATTGCCAACAAACACATGAAAGAATGCTCAACATCATTAATCATTAGAGAAATGCAAATCAAAACTACAATGAGATAACATCTCACACCAGTCAGAATGGCCATCATCAAAAAACCTAGAAACAATAAATGCTGGAGAGGGTGTGGAGAAAAGGGAACCCTCTTGCACTGTTGGTGGGAATGTAAATTGATACAGCCACTATGGAGAACAGTATGGAGGTTCCTTAAAAAACTACAAATAGAACTACCATATGACCCAGCAATCCCACTACTGGGCATATACCCTGAGAAAACCATAATTCAAAAAGAGTCATGTACCACAATGTTCATTGCAGCTCTATTTACAATAGCCAGGACATGGAAGCAACCTAAGTGTCCATCAACAGAGGAATGGATAAAGAAGATGTGGCACATATATACAGTGGAGTATAACTCAGCCATAAAAAGAAACAAAATTGAGTTATTTGTAGTGAGGTGGATGGACCTAGAGTCTGTCATACAGAGTGAAGTAAGTCAGAGAGAGAAAAACAAATACCGTATGCTAACACATATATATGGAATCTAAGGGGAAAAAAAATGGTCATGAAGAACCTAGAGGCAAGACGGGAATAAAGACACAGACCTACTATAGAATGGACTTGAGGATATGGAGAGGGGGAAGGGTAAACTGTGACAAAATGATAGAGTGGCATGGACATATATACACTACCAAATGTAGAATAGATAGCTAGTGGGAAGCAGCCGCATAGCACAGGGAGATCAGCTCACTGCTTTGTGACCACCTAGAGGCGTGGGATAGGGAGGGTGGGAGGGAGGGAGACGCAAGAGGGAAGAGATACGGAGATATATGTATATGTATAACTGATTCACTTTGTTATAAAGCAGAAACTAACACACCATTGTAAAGTAATTATACTCCAATAAAGATGTTAAAGTAAATAAATAAAATCCGTGATACAAATATATATATGAGGGATTCATAGAAGTGAGTGGTCAGGAATACTTTATGGAGAAAAAGATCTGTTGGGAGTTAAATGATACCTGGGATTTGAAAAGGTAGGGAAGGCATTCCAGATGGGAGAAGCAGTGTGAGCAAAGGTACAAGAGCAAGAACATTCCTGTATTTTGAAGATGAGAACATCTCAATCTGCCTTAAGCATTAGGTTTAGATGGGGAGGAGTTAGAATATAAATTGGAAAAGTGTGTTAGGCCATACTATGGGAAGCCTTAAATGCTAAACCATGATATTTTAACTCTACCCAAAATATAATAGAAAATTTTGAAGAATGGAGAGATGACAATTCTTCCTGAAGGGGATGTTGTGCATAATTGCTAGGATAAACTAGAGGTCAAATTCAGGCCAGATTTCAAGGAAATAATCTTCTACCAATTTAGAAGCCAGAATGTAGCAGCAGAGAAGTCATCCTCAGATTCTATTAAGAGCTAAAGGGTCAACCAGAGAAAGGTCATACTAAAAGAGTTCACCTATAGAGTCATGGAAAAAGAGTTTGAAACTGAAAGCCTAAATTCAGGGGTAGACTCTGGGATGAACAGAATTGACACACGGTGGGCAGAGCCCTGGTCAGATTATGTTATCATATATAAACATATCACATGTGTCACAGTAGGAAGCTGTCATTTGGGGCAGCTGTCTCACTTGTTAGAAACTTTTCCTTCCAGGGTAGCTGGGAAACTCAGTAAACCCTAATAGGGAAAGAGTAGAAGCAAAGGGACCAATTAGGAGCCTGTTGCAATAGTCAAAATCAAGAGTAGTAAGGGCCAGAGGTAAGATGGCAGAAATGGGATTATAGGGGTAGACACAAAGAAGATTCAAGAGAAAAACACTACTTTTTAAAAGTTCTACAGTTTCTGCAAAATTTAAGTGTTAGTTGATAGATTCTGAAGCTGACTTGCAAGCTAATTTTAGAAAAATCAGTCTCTCAGTGACCTGGCTACTGAATTATCATCTCAAATGCCACATTTTCTTATTATTTCATTATGATGTAACCTTCAAAGGACAAAAATTACATGAGTCATAAATCTTATTTCCCTAGGACCAAAAGAAAGTCTGCCTTGAAATTTGTAATAAAACTCTTTCCTCTATTTCACACTATACAACAGACACACGTTAGACCCCAATTTTTCTGTTATTCTGACTCACCACGAATTTGCTGTTAAATAGCTTTTAATTGAGATCGAACATTAAGAACCTAAAAAGAAGTGAATTCTCAGTTCACAAAAGACTGATTGCCAAGCCCTGCAGCATTTATAAACATTAAGGTCAACGTGAAATATAGGTCAGTGAAACTTGCTTGCAAAATTGCTCTGGACTCATAACCACCATTGCAATATATAGCACAGTAGCAGCTTTTAAGTATACGTCTACTACCACTTTCTGTTCATAAAACCATGAGGTTATTTTGATCCAGTTTTGCTTTTTTCCTTCAGTCAGCATTTTATGCATATATGCAAGCTATCCTTTTAATCTTGGCAATTTATCTAAAGTAGAAGCTTTCTTGGGCCAAAATCTATATAGTTCTGATTAATACCTGTGTCACTTTAAACACTAATCCCTTAGTTGTTCCTTTTTCCTCTTTTCTGTCTTTGTTTTATACTGATACTTTAATGTGCTTATTGGGTTATAAGGTACTCATAATAATATAAGACCATAGCCACGCAATGGAGTATAATCATAGTAAATGATATCCCACATTGTTCTTGGCTTTCTAATTTCCAGATATTAAGGCTTAGGAAAGTATAAATGTATGAGATAATTTTTATTTTAGGATTCCTCTGTGTTGTTGTATAGCTAGTTCAGGAAAGACCAACTTTGCTGGTGTGATTTCCTTCTCATTTGCCTCTTGTATACCTATTATGTACCAGATACTATGCTATGCATTTTTCATATGTAGTTTTATTAATCCTCACAAACACTACAGAGTTAATTATTATTATTAGTTCCCCATTTCACAAATAAGGAGTTTAATTCAGAGACGTTAAATAACTTGTTCAATATCACACAGCTTGTAGGTAGCATATCCAAGATGTGAATCTATGTCTGTCTAACTTTAAAGCTCATACTCTTTAATTATGTTAGGCTAAATTTTCTACTTTCTTCCCACATATTCTTAACAATATCCCCTATCTGTACAACACGCCTGAGTTAAGTATAAGGTAAGGAAACAGTCAAGTTTCTTAGTAAAGAATAATACCAAACTCTTACCACAGATTTTTACTAACTGTGTCTCTGTTAAATAACTGTGCCTCCCAATGACTTGATTTGGAAACTGTTGGACTATTTAAAGTGTAGAGAGTGCTGGTGGAGCTTCTTAATCTTCTTATATGTGTACAAAGAATTCAGTATGAATCACAAGGGTCAAAACCAGCAAGAGGAACTTAAAAGAATAAATATAAAGCAGTGTGCTTTTAGATCATATTAAGTAAAGGAAGTCTTTAATGCAGGTCAACTGGAAAACACCACTGGATTTTAGTTGGCCACAAGCTCAATAATAGATAGCAGTGGGGCATGGCTATTACAAAAAAGCTAACTCCATTTTAGGTTCCATTGATATAAGAAAAGGACCATATTTAAGGAATGAAAGAGCCCTTTTATAGTCTACATCTGGTATACTGTGATCAGTTCCAGATGACACATTTTAAAGTTAACATTGACAAAGTAATATTTTTTCCAACAATAGGGTAACCAAGATGGTTAGATTTTAAAATAAGTGTATGATAGATCAAAATATGTTTATCCTACAAGCAAAAATGTAGGAAGAAATGGAAGGGAAAATAATAGGTCTCTCCAGTATATCATTTATGTTGTCACATGCAACTTTAAGACCAGTGGATGGAAGTTTTATGAAGACAAATTTTATATTGATTTTATATTAGTTAGGAAAGCCCAACAATGAAACAGACGGACACATAGCATAGTCACAAAGATGCAAATAGAATAGCAAAAAAAAAATGTCCAGGATGTCCAGGCTCTTCTCAATTCTAAGATCCCTTACCTGAATGATAGCCCTGGTATTTTTCTTTCATTTTATTTATTAACCTATCATGTCATGTGGACAAAGCCACTTTTCACCCTCTTTTTATTTAAGCAACGTAGAAGAAGGTATTCATTTAATTACTTTGAGAAAGAACTGTGGGTTCCTCTCAGAGCAATCTAAGTTTCATTATCTAATAGAGGGATGGTTTTAACAATCTAATGCTAAAAGTTGAATTTATAGAGTCAGTCAATCAACAAGCCTATGTTAAGCAAGTAATGAGATACTAATGCAGAAAAGCTCAGTCTGTACTCCTTCTAAGGAGTATGTAAGTCTAGTAGAAGTGACAGAGAAGTTGAGGATTAATACTTGAGTACAGTAATATGTGATAGATGAGTGAATGAGGTTGAGGGTAAGCATACTGGATCTATCTAAAGAAGAATGAGAATAAAAGAAAGTTTCCTAGAGGAAGTAACACTTAAGCAGATTCTTGAAGAATGACTAGAATTAACTTGGTTAGACAGGTGAGGAAAGCATTTATTATTAGCAGAAGAAGCACGTAGGAAGAAGTGTGAAACAAACCTACAAGTGTTTTCTTATTGTGGGAGCAGAAGGTGTATTAAACCAATGTTGGTAGATGTGGCCAGAGAGATCGACAAGTTGGAAGTAACAGAGAGAAAAATTGCAATATTTGTTAAACAAAGGGTTAATATGGAAATTATATGATGAATTGCTACAAATCATTATTTAAAGACCCCGTTATATAAATGGGGCAAAAATATGAACAATTGGCATAAAAACAAATATGATCAATAAAAATGAGAAAATATATTCCATTTCATGAGTATCCAGTAATATCCAAATTAAAACCAAAATTAAATCATTTTACCTATTTAATTAGCAAAACTTGAGGATATTAATAATATTAATGCTAGGGAGGAGATGGGAAAATAAGAATGTACTTGTCATTCACTATTGATAGGGGTATAGATTGACATAGACTTCTGTTGGACTATTTGAAAGTATCTTATTTTAAAATGAACATATTGTTCAACTCTAAAACTCCACAACTACGTAACTATTCTAGATGTCCACACAATAACCTAAATACTCACTGGGAAGAAAATGGTTAGATAAATTATTGCATATTTGCTCTAGTGAATATTATGAGGCAGTTAAAAAGATGGTGGTAGATCAGTATCACGAGGGGTCTCAGAAACAGGGAATCAAGTTTAAACATAAAAAATCAAGTTAAGAGCCAGATATGTTGTATAATCTCATTTGGTTAAAAAATGCACAAAATGAAACTGTTGATTTTCCTATCTATGTATGTTAACATACATCACATACAAAAACATCTGAGAAGGCCCGAATCAAAATGATAGCAGCAGGGGCTGGGATTAGATGAATAATGAAAAGGGAATTTTCATTGTTCTAAGTTGTTTAAATTTTAATAAGAATATATTTGTGCATTACAGTGTAATTTAAATTATAAGCATTATTCTTAAATCTGTGGGGAGCCCTTAAAAGGTTTTAAGCTGGGAAATCACATAAACACATTTGGATCTTAGTAATATCCTTCTGCCAGCTGAATATAAAGGGGATTGGTGAGAAGTTAAACTGGAGTTAGGGAAACCAATGAAAAGATGATGGCAGTAATCCAGAGTATCAAATAATGCCTGACTTAACTAAGATTGTGCAATTTCAGTGATGATGGAAAGAAAGAGATGACCAAGAAGGATATTTACTACATAGATTTCATAGGACACCACCTCTTAGAATAGAAAGGTGATTGTGAGACAGGAGTCTAAATGACCCTCAAGTTTCCAACTTAGAAATTAGCTGAATGGTCAAGTCCATTCACTGAGTTAAGGAATACAAAGGGGTGTGTGTGTTAGGGGATGCATTATAGGAATTGTGATTCTTAGATCCTTGCTATCTTGAGGACTTGGGGATTTTGAATAGGTTGGCTATCTGAAAGATTTTTTCTATCAAATCTTTTTTTCCAAGAGCAAAGTACCTGTCCTCTATAGAAGGGGTCAATGGCAAATGGGTTCCATCTAAATATCCTAGATTTCTATGAAGTTTCAAGAAATTTCTAGATTTCACACAGAGTTTTTCAGTGGATTTTTCCCTTTAGTAATCCAGGGAACAGCTACATCTACGTGTGGTAGGGATGGCACCATTGTGGGAGAAAGTATATCAACCTCATCCTCTAAAGAGTTGTACCCCTCCCGCTTTCCCTCCATCCATTCACCAATCAGCCTGACCAGCTAACATTCAGGTGAAACCCCAAGCTTTGAGCAATGTCTTCTGTCAGAATAGTCTAAGTGCACGCTGACTTATAAGTCTTGACAAATTTGGATTCTTTGAGTCAGAAATACTTTTTGCCCTCAAGTTGATCCCAATGCAACTTAAGTGGAAGAAGAATTCAATTCAAGAAGACTACTTGTTTTCCTAAATTCAAAGCGTACTGTCTTTATTTAATCTATATACTTTGTTTT
Organism: Mesoplodon densirostris; assembly: GCF_025265405.1. Taxonomy (NCBI): domain Eukaryota; kingdom Metazoa; phylum Chordata; class Mammalia; order Artiodactyla; family Ziphiidae; genus Mesoplodon; species Mesoplodon densirostris. The sequence continues at coordinate 46,058,153 of NC_082665.1, forward strand.
ATTGTTGAAAATGAAAATAAAAATGCATTCATATATAAAACTGACATTAAAATTAGATTAGAAATGACCCATGGGATGTTTCCATTTATCAATCAGAATTCATCAAAAGTAAAAGGTTTATATCTAAATAATGGTAGAAAGTATATGATAAGAGTCATTCAGTCATGCATTAGTTTTTACTATGTAGAATAATACTCTAGAATAACCAGAATGATAATTATGAGGGTTGTTTCAACTTCAAAGTGTGAGATGAAGTCATCACAGGATATTGATGCAGTTAATTCAGGGACCAAGCATGTTAAAGGAGGACAAATTAAACTATCGGTTTATGGTTAGATTCTGTTGGGAGTGACAGAAAATCCCATGTAACAGTGGATCAAAAGAATAAACATTATTTCTCCACGCATAAGCAACATCCAGAGGTAGGTAATCGATAGCTGGAAGGATGCCTTCATGATTCTCAAAGACTCAGCACCTTCCTTGAGTGGCTATCCTCAGCACACAGTCCAGGATGGTTGCTTAGCTCAGTGCTTCAAGAAGGAGGAAAGGGTAGCCACGGTCATATTTCCTCCATTTAAGGGCACTTCCTCTTACACTCATTGGTCAGAACTTATTCATATAACCTCATCTGGATGCCTAAGGAAGCTGAAAAAATATTTTATTTATTCTGGCCAGCAAGTACCAGCTAAAAATCAGGGGTTCTGAAATGAGGAAGAAGGAAATAGACATTGAGCCACTGTCAGTTTCTGCCATCAGGAGGTCAGATCATGACTAGAGATGCAGGACATTCCTCAGTCAGCAAATATGAACTGAAGTTTTTCCTTTTGTGGGATACCCAGCATGTGCTGGAAGCATGTTAGTCTTTTTTCTTTCTTTCTTTTTATTTGTGTATGTATGTATGTATGTATGTATGACTGCTTTGGGTCTTCCTTGCTGCTCGCGGGCTTTCTCTAGTTGAGGTGAGTGGGGGTTACTCTTCGTTGCGGAGCGCGGGCTTCTCATTGCAGTGGCTTCTCTTGTTGCGGAGCATGGGCTCTAGGCGCTTGGGCTTCAGTAGTTGTGGCTTGCAGGCTCAGTAGTTGTGGCATGTGGGCTCAGTAGTTGTGGTGCACGGGCTTAGTTGCTCCGTGGCATGTGGGATCTTCCAGACCAGGGCTCGAACCCATGTCCCCTGCATTGGCAGGTGGTTTCTTAACCACTGCACCACCAGGGAAGTCCCAGCATGTTAGTCTTTAAAAGTTATTTCTGGTGGGGTATTGTTACAGAGTCGAGATTATTTTCAAGTTTTTTCATAAGATACATATTTTAAATCAAAGAAAAAGTATCTCAGGAAAATAAAATTTGTTGTTTCATTGAAGACTGAATGTTTGAAAAAGTCTTATACATTTGTTTATTGTGTGAGATTGTGCTAAAAGTTTGGTGAATCAATACTTTATAAGCAGACACACATAAACATAAAACTTCATCTTTATGCAGCCGTTTTTCTTTGATCTGTATATGTCATTTACCCCAAAACCTATCTCCTCTTCATTGTTTATTTCGTCGCAAACCTATTCCACTATTCAGTATTTGTCTTTGCCAGCACATCTTTTCTACAGTTTGCTAGATTACAGTTAAATCTATACTTAAATACAAACTTTCTGGGACTCACTCCAAACTCAGAGGTTGTGATTACAGTTAAGAAATGATATTGTCACTTGCTTTTTCCTTCCCTGAAAATACTTTATCTCCTTGGGTCACTGCCATTCAGTGCTATGAAAATGTAATTTGAAAAGCAAGTTTAAATGGGGCTTTCTAATTAGGCTGTACTCATTTTTACTTTCCCAACCCTGTGTCCATGTTACCCTGGAGTTAACATTCTATGTGAGATCTATATGCCTTTGAGTATGAATGGGTAACTCTCAATGATTGAGTTTGATCCAACTGCTCATTCAGCTGAAGTGAATTAAGGCTTCTAGGGCACCAGGGTACCATTTAGCAAATTACCTCATCCAGCACACTAAATTTGCCTCACATGGGTGAACAGCTTTCTTCCAGGGAGCAGTTTCATCACCCCAGTTCTCCACTGGCCCAACTTTATTGATGCTAAAGGGTGATTCATATGACACAATATTTACCCACAGCCTCAGACAATAAGACTGTATAATGATGTGCTCCATTTAAGAGCACAGGTGCCAGTATTTAAAGGGTAAATGAGAGAGCTGTTTTCTTTGGATTTTTTTTTTTATAAATCAAATGTAAACGAAAGTGCATCATTATTCTCTAAACTCTGAAACTGTAAAATTTGGTGATAAATTCACCACTGTATAATAAAATGACTTGGCCCCTTAAAAAAACAAGCATCTTTTTCTTTCAGTACTAATGCAACAACATGTACACAAAATGAGCCTATTTAAATAGCAACAAAATTGAATGTAATACTTTGAAAGCAGTAAGTTTTTTTCATTTGCCAATAAAAACGTTCTCTTAATTTTAACTCAGTCCTGTTCTTCTCTTAGGTATTAACTCCAGACACTTATTGGTTCCTTTTTTGAAAACTAACATCAAGAGCATAAAATATATTTTGTGATGCCATAATTTGTTAAATGATGCTTTGATAGTGGCTGGGTGCCCAAAGAGCCCATGCAGAAATAAAATGCACTCAAACTGCTTCCAAATGTTTTCCTGTCCACATATATCACGTCAGAAGCTGCAGTTTCTCTCACACTGTCATTGTATCCAGAAGCTATAGTCATTCAGCACCACTAGCAGAACATTTTCACAAACTACCCAAATTTACATCCAAGCCAATATTTAGAATGTAATGAAAAGCATGTATGTTAAGTGAACCAGTAATCTATGATACAAGAGTCTGAAATTGTCTTGGAACTAGCTCTGAAGAACACATTAATGGGAGCATTTTCAACAGTGAACAACGCCTGCCAGCCTTCTTTCTCTCACTTTTTCTCTGTACGAAATCCCTGAATCTCCTTCAGTAATTCTCACAGAACAAAATGTACTTGGATCCTCATTTTGAATTCAGTCTAATGGCCCGCCAAGGATAACCTAATGGTAAACAGTCGTGAAAGTGGTAGCACAGCGAGGGGCTTGAATATTGTCAGTGGAGATGTTATTTCAGGCAGTCTCAACATGCCCAGTTCATGTGGCCTAAGAGTAATAAAATCAGGCTTCTTTAAGTCTGTTTCCATGGTCTCCCTTTTTATCAGGAATGAGTGTTATCTCAGATTGGACCTGAAAGTTAAATTAATATAGGCCTCAAAGGCATCAAGCTTAAAAGAAAGGAATAGCCTCAATAAAAATTAAAAGATACATTAAACTGGATAATGCCTGACTCTTTTCAAGCTCATTTCACATTTAGGATTTCCTTTGAAAATAGAGCCCAACACAGGTATTAGTTTGCTTCAGGCTGTAGTTGAAGTTGCTGGCTTGTTTCTAAGAGAGTCGGGCCCCCAGAGAACGTCATCTCTAGCTCTGTGCCTCACCTTTCTCTTGGGCTTAAACAGTTCTGATTGCTCTCCCCTCAAGAGCTTCTCTCTTTGCCCCTTCAATCATAAATGAGAGGGCACATAGGCAAGACTGAAAGAAATGAATGGGAGGATATGTGTGGAGCCCCCCATATCTGGCTTTTAGTGTCATTCACTGTCCATCTGTCTGTCTGTTAATAAAGAACATAGGAGCTAGTGAGAGTGGCTTTACATGTCACAACACTTTTATGACTCTCATGATATTGAGTCACCTGCTAAACCAGTTAGTTGCAGCTTAGAAGTTGTTATCAAAGCCAACAATAACATTATCGTGAATAAGGAAGATGAAGATATGCTTTGTAGTTGCTGTTTTTAAAAGTTGTCATCACAAGTGACCCCTAAATGCAAGTAGCATGCCAAGTTCTGTTGGAAATATAAAAATGAGAATCTCTTCATGGAATTTATTATAAGATATGTCATCAACAGAAAGAATTATACTGCAAGGAAAAGAAACGTGATAGTGTTATATGTGAGAGCAGGAAAAGAGCCGAGAAAGGTGGGTAGGCAGGTCCTCCTTGACTGTCTATGTTGTGCTAGGCATTCTATAAGCACTCCCTTGTACAACTGTCTTCATAACTGACTATTTCCACATGTTACCTAAATGGGAACTGAGCCTCAGGGAGTGGGTGACTCCATGGTCATCCAGCAAGCTACGGCACGTAAGGTTTGACCTTGGATCCCTCTGACTCCAGCACTTGTGCCCTGTGGTTGACAATTATTCCTGCAGTGACAAAATGAAAAGTCTCTTAAAAGAGGTGGCACTTAGGCAGGGCATTTAGAATGGATCAGACCAGGGCAGCATTCTCACTTTGTGCTAGGAGTAAGCAACACATTAAAGGAACAATGAATATTCGAGTATGTTTGAACTAAGAAGTAAAGATTTTGAAGCCACTCTTATGTATTGGGTTTGTGCTCAGCAGTAAGGAGATTTTGAGATTTTTAAGCTGAAAAGTGACATGATCTGAACTGGAACTACTCGGGAAGGTATCCTCCTAAGTGTTCCCACCGTGCATGGTCGCAGGGAATGACATGAACAGAAATCCCACATGCTTACCTCAAGCAAAAAGTAGCTTCCTGGAAAAGTGGATGTGTCTTTGCCACCACCATTGCCATTATGGTGCCACCCCAGTCATACAGTATCAGAATTGATGTAAAATCATTAGGGACTTGATTAGTTTTGTTCTCTGTTGGCTGCTCTCAATTATTTTCAAGACCAATTGCGTTCCCTGATTATTTCAAGACCAATCCAATTTTCAAAATGGTAATCAGTCAACCAAATTATCCTGCCATCTACTCCACACCATATAGATACCAAATGAGTATGATTCTGACCTGAAAAAGCCAACAAAACTTTGAAAAGAATTTAAATATCTTAAACTTAATTGAGAAATGCCTGGTAGGTACTAACACATTTTTTGTAGATAACACTGACAAGGGTGTTATCATCAATATCTGGCAGTGAAACTAAATTCATATTTTGTACAGAATAGAGCAACAGTGTGATGTACCTGACAGCAGGATACATGCTAGCAACGAGTGGCCAGTCTGGTCTGTAGGCAGCCTTGGAAAATTACAAAAAGGCAGATGCAACCTGCCTCATGACCTCTTTAACAGGTGTGCTAAAGGTGCAACCCTCCCTTTAGTAATGTGACAGATATACCCATAGTTCATAAATATTAAATCATAGCACACGTTAGCTGTGAGCTAAATAGATCTAGCTTTCATACAAAGGCTTCTTAGCAGCTCCTTAGCTGACTCCTTGGCACCTGAAGTGTAAAAGCATTTTTAAAGAACAGATAGTTTAAAAGTCTGACCCAAGAAAGAAAAGGCTGGGTCGGCATCTGCCAACCAAGGCCCTCAGTCAGGAGGACACACTTTTCAATTTCAATTCACTGCGTCACCACTTCTTAGGAAAAAGAATTCTAGAATTTTAATCTGTCCCTGGTTCCTAAACATTGGCTCTGCATAGCATTTAAAGTAGAAGGTTATAAATGTCATTGAGCTTGAATAATTATATACAGTTTTGATGATATTTATATTATTAGAGTATACATGGTTTTAAAAGCTCTGACATCAAGAAAATTCAGTCTATTATTTATCCAGATAAAGTCAAGCTTTGAACTCTTCATCTAAGATGGTTTTAATTCAACTCAATAACTATTACATTAAGCCCCTACCATACACAAGTTCTGGGATTGGTTATACAGGAGAGAATAAGATGTGCATGACTCATCCCTGTTCTGAAGGAATCACAACCTGGTGGGGAAGACAAACATGTCAGCCAGAAGTCACCAGCTGGCAGCCCACAGGCTGAAGTCAGCTAAGAGGTGTGTTTTATTTGATATCTACAATGTTCTTTAAAACATTTGAATTCATTGTCCTTAGCCAGAACTTTTACCCTTCAGTTGGACTCAGTGCCTTTGTCACCAACCTGATATATATTGTACTTGACAGGTCCCAAAAGGCATTCGAGTTTGGTATCATAAAATTGTAAACAAATAAATACTGTCCCTATGATAGCATTTTACCTCTATTATAGTACCAACATTAACAGGGGCACCGCAGGAGGAGTAGCAAGTTCTCACCAGGTTCGGTAGGCATGTTTTCACAGAAGCCAGAGGGCCTTCCAGGAGGAAGAAATATCATGGAGGCCTGGAGACATGAAATCATAGGTCAAGTTTAGGGAATTAAAGAGAAGAAATATTTGTCCCTCATTTATTAAACACTTACTGTCAGCCATTAATAGGCACTTCCTAGATGATCCACAATAAACCAATGTAAGCATTTATTATTAGCTCCATTTTTCAAATGAACAAACTAAGTATCAGAGAAGGTAAATAACTTAACCAAGATTAATCATATGGTGAATGATTGAGTCAAAGTTCTGCTTGCCCTCAAGCCTAGGCATTTTCACTAGTAAACCTGATGGATGTACTGGCAGATTGAAAATTTAGTCAGGATACTTTTTTGATAATTAAAATTCCAGGTGCTACTGAACATAAACATAGGTATGACTGCTGGACATAACCCATATTTGGGGGAAGTATAGGCTTCATTTAATGTAGCAGTGGAATAACAGTTAAGTAAATAGGCTTCTAAGCTTAAAGGACATTTAGGGAAGTTCTACTCCAAGTTAATTTTACATGTTAGGAAACTAGGTATTTTTTAAATATATATTTTTTAAAGTTAAAGAACTTCTGTATTAAATTTTAATTAAAATGTATTTTTCAATAAGTGTTCTTAATCAGCTTCAAAATATTTTAATTCTCCTTGTTAATGCTATAGTTTTAAAAAATAATTTACAGGGTTTCCCTGGTGGCGCAGTGGTTGAGAGTCCGCCTGCCGATGCAGGGGACACGGGTTCGTGCCCCGGTCTGGGAAGATCCCACATGCCGCGGAGCGGCTGGGCCCATGAGCCATGGCCGCTGAGCCTGCGCGTCCAGAGCCTGTGCTCCGCAACGGGAGAGGCCACAGCAGTGAGAGGCCCGCGTACCGCAAAAAAAAATAAAAAATAAAAAATAAAAATAAAAAAATAAAAAATAATTTACAATAAGTTTTATCACACATATCTTACAAGTTTAAAAATAACTCAGGAAAATCTGAAAATTTCTTTTTAAAAGCACTGAAGATTAACTCATAAAAATCTAGCCATGAAACTGCCCTTTTTGCTTCAATAATTTTATTATGACCTATTGAACAACAGGATGAGAAATCTATAAAATTCATATTGCAGTGACCTGAAGGATTAAAAAAGAAACCAAAACAAAGCAGTAATGCTTGCATGATCTTTAATTGTATTTGGTGCCGAAGAATCTACATGGAGATTAGCTGTGCTAAAAGGAAGATACTAATTTCATTGTAGGCATATTTCCATTTATAAGAATTTAGGAAATGGGCAAAATTTTGTAACTGCATCTTTGGCTTAGCTTAGTTAGAATCATTTCCTGAAAATAATAGTGTCATATCAAAAATATTTTATTTCCACTTTTTGTACTAGAAATGTGTCATAGTGCCAGGTAAAAAAGAGGTGCTTCAATAAATATTTACTGGATAAATGAATAAGTCCATAAATGGATACAAGGATAAATGAATGAGTCACTCATAAACAGAATGATTCTCTCTCACATTCTAAGCCTAATTAAAAATTAGCTCTTGGCTAGTCATTAGAAAGTTGCCACTGGCCTGGGAAGCAAGTAAGCAGGCAGAGTATTTCCTTAGATCCTAGCAAGATATTTGCCTAAGGAGCAGTTTGTCACTTTTCATTCATCATTGACATATCCACTTATTCAGCTTGCACTCTGTGCATCTTCTGATCTACTTAGAAGAGACCAAGTTGGGTTCCCAGCTGGCCCATCTCAAGCTTTACAATAAAGCAGGAATCTTTTCTGTACCAAATTAGGCAGAGCAGCTTACTTTTTTCTAGACTGCATGCTATTACATAGAGACCAAAAATAAAGTTCTCAGTGGAGTGAAAGAGTCATTCTTCCAATGCCTTACATGAAAATAGCTCTTCTTACGGTTGCTGGTCCTTTTCACTGGTGATGTAACTGTTAGAGTCTGAGTCTTCATCCACCATCACAGAAAATTAGGAAGCGTGTGTTCAAACAAAACTAATGAGCTTATGGTTTTATTTTACTTCTCTCAGAGGAAGAAAGAATGTGTGATGCTATAAATTATTGCAACAGAAGAAGAAAGAGGCACATACATGAGATACACAAGGAGTGGAGGGAAACACAAACAATCTGACAAAGAAGGGACAGCTGAAATTAGACAGATGATAGATAGATAAATAGATAGATGGATAGACAGGCAGGCAGACAGACAGACAGACGGATAGGGAAAGAGGTAGAGAATCTTTGAAGGTTCAGAAGTGAGCATTTCTCAGGAAAAACAGCCCTTCGACATAGCATTTGGTTTAACAGACTATGTTATCACTGAACTTTGAAATTATTCATACTGTAGCTCAGAGATACCATCATTAACCAAAACCACACAGTTATGGAGAGGCTGCTATGTGTCAGTTACAGAACTCTATACTGGATACTTAAGGTTGAAGAAAGGATCTCTACCCTGAATGTATACATACTCAATTCTTAGCTCTCCAAATTTTTGGTCTTGTCCCTATGAGTAAACATTTTTGAGCCCAAAATCTCTACTATATGAATACTAATTTATGTCATATATATCTACAATTTTACTGTATTTATTGTAGTTTTATATTTATTATAAGCCACTCACAAAATATATTTAAAGGAATGAAATTAAAATATTTTGAGATAATATTTATATATTAATAACACAGACTTTATCAATTTAGGTCTGATTGTAAGTTCATTTTATTTCAATACTTGCTTTCAAATAATAATCACACCACACACAGGCACAATATACATAAAATGGTACATATTATGGCCAGGTTTGTTATGTTATTTGTAAATCCCTGTTTTTAGTATTGTTCCCAGTGACTATTTGTGGTCTACTCTTTTTAGATCAGATTAAGTCATCCTTGCATTTCATATTGTGCTTGAAAAAGAACTCATTTTAGGAGTTGAAGACAGAGTTTCCATACTCTATATTTATTTAATATACTCACATATGTGTACATGTATTTTAAGTTTCCAATTCTAAATTGTCTTGAGTTAAGACTATGCATTCTTTGTCTATACGTAGATCAAATGGTTATCTGCAAAAATACAGCCTAATGGAAACAATTTGAAGGAGTCAAATCTCAAAAGTTCATGTCATAGGGATACTGCCCTTATTAAACTTTTCAGCATCAAAATTAAATTATTGATATGTAATCTTCGAAAAAAGGATTTGTTCTGTTGGGGATATGTGTATGTATGTGGGGGAGGGATAGTTCTTCATTAGAAAATTTAATTAATCTTTATTTCTGTTTCCCACCTAAAGAGGTTTCTTTTTTAAAAACATTAGGGCTAATAGTTTTGTCTTATATTTATGGTAATTTACTCACATTTAAACCTCACAAACAGCCCCGTTAGATAGGGTCAGTTATTTTCATTTCACAGAGGAGAAAGTTGAGGCACAAAAAGTTTAAGGTCATAGTTTGTTATCTTTTACACAAATTCTTAATGATATCTAATTTCTAATATAAAGTTATTTCAGAGAGATTGTTGCAATATCCAATGAAAAATGGGATCATTGAGTTTGGCTAAATATATTTTATTATATTTCTTTGAAAACTGCTAACTCTACAGGCAAGATTATTCTCAGATGATCTGAGTGATCAGTCCTTCATTAATTAATGTCAGAATACAGGCTGCACCAACTTCTTCACACTGTTTCTTTACCTCATTATATGACCTATTCATTAGCAACCATTTTTTTAGGATTCTTTATTCTCAGACAGGGTTTTTCAGTGGGTGCTACCAGCATTTTGAGAGAGAATTCCCATTTGTACAGGCAGGATACCACTTACTGCAATGCCTTCAGCATGCATCCTGACCCCCACCCACTAAACACCAGTGATGTCTTCCCACAGTCATAATGTGCAAGGCTCCCTAAATGCATTGAGAACCACTGAGTTAATGAAAGACATAAATCACCAACCCCTGCAGCCAGTGACTTATGTTAATCTTACCTTACACCAGTAGTTAATAGTGTCTTTTATCCATCTGATATCCATAAGTGTTTGAAATTATATTAGAGTAGGGTTACCAGGTTTAGCAAGTAAAAATACAGAACACCCAGTGATCCAGTAACTCTATATTACAGACAGTATAATGCTAATGTCACATGTTGGTCTCTCTTTAACCCGCAACTCAAGATCACTAACAAATTGGAAACTCAAGAATTTGAGATTTAGAAAAGCATGTATGAAGTGACACATTTTACATTTCAAACTTGTAATGGCTAGAGGAATACTCTCATCACATAAAAATCTAATTTGTATTAACAAATACTTAGACTATTGAAAGTAACTAAAATCAAAATACTCGTGGAAATTTATATTTCTCCTGGTATAGATAGTAGACATTGTTTATTATTCAGCTACAATGTAATTGATTAATAAATTCCACCATTACTTTAAAAAACCCCAGTCAGATGGGGTCAGCAACTTAAGAAATAGAGCAAATCAGACTAAAATTATTTCATATCAAATTCCAAAAGGTTTGTGAACTTAATTTCTTGTGAATTAAGAGATAAGGGGGTTATAACAAAGAATAACTTCAGTTTTCCTGTTTGAACTGTGAAAACGTAGAGCTGTAGTGTTTCCTGCAATCTCTATTGACATGGCTGACCTTAAGAAGAAAACTGATAAGGTGTTATTATCACATAATGTGTTATCTCAATGGAATATATATTCATGCGCACCAGCTTTTCTCTTTGTTTCAGATATAAAAAATGACAGTTACTTAAGGAAGAGATGCCACAATAAATGAAAGACCTTTTAACCCACAGTAAAGAAACATAACAAAGCCATTATGAATGATGCAGCAAGTTTAGGAAAATGAAAGCTGCTATTAAAGATGACAGGCCATCACAACAACAAAAGTAGTAATCAGTGTAATTGTAGCAATAAAATAATATTTGTATTTAGTTTCTTTCAAGGAGTAAAAATAATGGACATCTTTTCTAAGTTAACAGTTTTGAATAATGTTGGCAAAAATAGCAAAAATTCAGATAAAAAGCTCTAAATGTGAAGCAGGTAAACATTATCTAGAGTCACTGTTCTACATGCTTTTGTTTTCCTTCAGATTTCCTTTAAGATAATTACATTTATGTCTCTTTTACTTTCCTCTTCATGACGATGATATTCTTTTTCTTTATGATCAAGTGTTCTTGAACCAGGCTTCTGATTACTTGACTTCAATAAATCCACAGCTAAAATTGGATCATTTTTATTTTTCACAGCATGTAATAAAATCTGAATTTCTTGTAATTATTTTCCCTGTTGTAAAATCCCCATTTCTTTTGTAACTTTAAATAAGAATGCTTTATAAATATATAATTATCTCCACGTGGTATTCAGTGAAGCTCCTTACATTACTGAGTGTTTTCGCAGATGATGATGAAACATTGCAGTGCGGGAAATGCTTTGCGTGGGCAACACAGCACACAGGCTTATGTTAACTTTATGCTCAGTGATAAATATCCCATGTAGTAACAAAAGAGTAATTAATTTCACTGTTCATGGAAAGTTACCTCAGAGCACTTTCTGGCTTACATTTGGCATTTTTGCCACACATCTGAATGTTTAAGGGACTCCAGCTCTGCTGGGCCATTTTACTAAAGTCCCGTAAAATATACAACAAAACCAGTTTATTCACAGTATAAGACACTCTTTCTATGCTTTCTTTAATCCAGTGCACAATATGTAGGCCTCACCCATGAAAACATTCATTGTAACTTTGCTCTTTCATAAAAACATCTCTAAAGATCTAATAAATGCTGCTTTTTCTTTAGCAACAACTTTCTCCATAGAAGCAAGATATAGACAGTATGGTATACCACATCCCTTTAGTCCTGGTCAAAGTTCAAAGAAAAATCCAATTTTAACTTATTTTAGGTGCAAAATTTGTGTCAAAGTACAGAGCAAAGTCTTTTAAAAAATACAGGACTTGCTAAATTTGAACCGGGTCTCTACATATGAAAACTGCTGTGCCTGATGGGGGTTTCAGAGGTCTCGAATGAGATGCATTTCTTACAACTATCAGTGTAACTTGCTTTTAGGGTATTATTGTGATTTAAACTTAGATATACTATATCAATTACCAGTGCTGCCCATGCACTAATATTGCATGTATATTACATTTTCTTCTGAATGATTTTAGTATCTTTCAGGTCATTGAGGCACCAAAATGTAATGCCACTATTCCAAAGTGCTAAGTTTCTAACTCGTATCCAGGGGATCTCAGTCTCCCATATAGGAAATGACTCATTTATTTTTAATCTGTAGTGGAAAGACTTTGTACTGGGAGTCCACCAGCTATGTGATATCACTTCCCCCACTCAGTTTGCTGGTCTGTAAAACGTGGATTTTTTTGACTGGATGATCTCTAAAGTCCTTTTCAGCTCTGATATTCTTTTATGCTGTGATTCATTATATTATTTTATGGATAAGCATCCAAGTAGTTTACTTTTTTTTTTGCTTCTCTCTCAATAGCCTTCTTAAAAGTGAAAAAGTATATGGTTCTACCTTTGCAAACTCTCATGTCTTGTCCCTAATAGAAAAGTGAAGCAAATTAAGAAATGTGTATGTTGTTTTTCTTACCACTATTTCAAAAACATGTGTAATTACTGTGTGGTATAGAAGCTTTCCTCATTTTAAGTTCTCTTACTGATACACCTAAAGTAAATCACTGCTTCTTCTAGTGTAGCACAAATCCCAGATCCTATCGTGGCTATTTTCTGGGTATCTTTAGCTCATGTAGAGATGAATTCTGTATAGATTCTGTCAAGTGTAGATTTAGAAATTTCATCTTAGCATTCTGATGCTTCTAAACCCTCTTTAATTGTAACTAGTTAAGAGTAACTTTCTTTTCAGAAAACTAGGTTTATTTCTTAAATTTGTGAATAAAAATGCATTCCATTCCTTTTAATTTCATAGCTTCCTTGTAAGGTTTGATTTCTTTATTGATTATAGATTTGTTCCAATTAAATGATCAACAGCTTTTCCACAAAGAATACTTTTTGATTAATGTCAATTTTTATCTCTTAAAAGGATCCTTCCCGGCCATTGGGGTGGAAACGTTTTGCCCCAGCTTCCTGAGGGCAGGGTTTTTAAATAGCCTCCAGGCCCCGCATCCAGTGCCAGGGAGAGGATCTTTGCCCCCCAGGATTCCTGCTGGTAGGTATTTCAGGTGAAGTTTTCTGCCACCGTATACAGCAGTAGGACTGTGCTTACAATTGACAGAACAATACAGAAATAAATATTTCTAAAATATATTGTTGAACAGAAATGCAAGCGACTTTTTAAAATGCAGGAACCACATTTGTGATACCTAATGCTCTGAAAATAATATAAAGGAAGTAGAAGAAGGATCTGTAAACTGAGCACCCAATCAGCAGAGTGCTGCCTCTTCTAGGAAAGTTTTTTCATAAATAAAAACTAGAGACCAGGTCCCAAATTTGTAACTCAAGAATAAAACAGGGATGAATTTAAGCCACTTTACCACTTGGAACTGGCTAGAAAAAAGAATTTAAAACTGAGTGTTATTAACTGAAAAAGTAATTTTATATATGAGTAAGTTTACAGAGATTTAAAGTTCCATTTCACTAAAGAAAAATTATTTGAAAAAAGGCCAGAAAGTAGCAAATTTGGAAGAAATTTTTGAGAAAGAAAATTAACATGCAGTTTTCCCTAAGAATATCAATCTGACCAAAGCCATATTTTATCAATGAGGAAAAACAAAATATAGGATATTGAGCATTTTAAAATGAAATTTCAAAGTTTAGTAAATCACTTTGTATATTATCCTTGGTATTATTATAATCATAAATTATTTTACTCTTGTCATTTTGTAAAATATCCAGCTGCCTTCCTCCCTGGTACCTGAGGCATGCAAATCCAGTTTATATTTTATATGTGTTTAGCAAGATGGAATTAGGATATTGATTCTTGGAGTTTTTAATCATAATTCTTGTGTTTCTTATCACAGTTAATACTTATGCTACACATTGTGGTAATGACACCAATATTTTCAGGAGGGCTGGCCCAGACAGCAGAATAATGGAAACATTTGAAAAACTAAGAAATACAATGGAAACAAAATCCCATCATGCACATTTCTTGTTTTTCTTAGAAAAATTATTCCATCAAAGCCTAAAATTATTACACTGACATTTTTCTTTTGCCTTTCAGTTACCCTTGCCTACTTAGTTATAACATACAAAAAGTGACAACCATAAATATGCTTTAGTGTCATTTGGTTTTATCTTTGGATAATTACTAAAGTGCTTGCAGACTTTGTAGCCAGCAATGCCACTGATAAGTAGGAATGAAAATTATATGAAATAAAAATTAGCAATTTTAATTCTAATGAGTGTTATGCCACCTTTTTTCTCCCTAGGAAAAAAATGGTATCAGTTGCACACGAATTTTATTGTTGGTGGTAGTAGTGATGGTGGTGTTGCAAAATATTGGAAATAAAAATCTATATAGGGCTTCCCTGGTGGCGCAGTGGTTGAGAGTCCGCCTGCCGATTCAGGGGACACGGGTTCATGCCCCGGTCCAGGAAGATCCCACATGCCGCGGAACGGCTGGGCCCGTGAGCCATGGCCGCTGAGCCTGCGCGTCCAGAGCCTGTGCTCCACAACGGGAGAGGCCACAACAGTGAGAGGCCCGCGCACTGCAAAAAAAAAAAAATCTATATAAACTGAGCTCTCAGAGTTAACTGCAAATATAAAAATACAGCATTCATGTCTATTAATATTTCAGTGACTAGAATTGAAGAGATGAACAGACGATTTGTAGTTTAATGACAGACTTAACTCTTAATGACAAATCTTGGTAGATTTAGGTACATTTGGCAGAAATGACATTACAAATCAGTAGTGACTTGAATTATTCAACATCACTGGTAAAAATGACAACGCTTGTCATTTAGCCACTGAGCCTGATAGAAGTAAGATGGTGTTTCTATAACAGACACAAAACAACTTTCCTGAGAGGGATCTAAAAGAACATCTAGCGCCCTCTTCTTCTAGGCTTTAAGCCAGATTTGCCTCCAACCTTCATGGGAGAGAAAACCCAGTTCAGTTTCCATGACTTAAGTGCAAATCAGGTGTAAAGCAATTGCTTCATAAAACATGTATAGATCTAAACTTGTTCCCTCAAACTGAAATTAACTCAACTCACTTTTTCTGGCTTATATCACTTTGATAAGTGATCCCTGTACACTTTCTCTGGTACTTTTCAGTAATCACTGCTATGATTTCTAAGGTAATTTTTATCTTCTTCCATTCAACTATAGCTTATTTCCCAAGAATTCTCTTTATATTTTGTATAAAGAGGAATGAAGCAATGATATGAGAAGTTTTTATTATTTCATATTAAAAAAAAAAAAAGAACCCTGAAGTATTTCTTTGCCATCTAATAGCTGAGTGACTCTTCAGATTTAGAACATCAATTTGAGGGCAGAAAGCACTTCGGTCCTTGACCTGTATCATGGTACCTTAAAAAGCTGGCCAAAGGTTGATGCCTACTGGACAGAAATTAATTTGCTTTCTACCAATTGTTTATACGTTACAGTACTTTTAGGGTCTCATAAGACATTTGCTATGTCATTCAAGGAATCACAAAATCTGTTCTAATGATGGTGCTAATTTAGTTCCCAGTTACTTCCTTAATCAAATTTAAATGAGATACATGATTATGTCTTATATAAAATAGTTTCTTTGCATTCATGTCACACTGTGCTATCAAGGAGCAATATTTTTGCAGTATGTTTTTTTTGTTTGTTTGTTTGTTTTTTGGTGTGTGGGCCTCTCACTGTTGTGGCCTCTCCCGTTGCGGAGCACAGGCTCTGGACGCACAGGCTCAGCGGCCATGGCTCACGGGCCCAGCCGCTCCGCGGCATGTGGGATCTTCCCGGACTGGGGCACGAACCCGTGTCCCCTGCATCGGCAGATGGACTCTCAACCACTGCGCTACCAGGGAAGCCCCCTGCAGTATGTATTTTTACACTAAGTGCAATAATAAGAGAATCACTGAATCATGAGAACCAGAAAGCAGACAAGCCTGAAATCAGTATTTATGTAATGGTTGTCAATTATTTATATGACCTTTTACATTTCTAGAAAGGTCATAGTAAAGGGTTATTATTCTTAGTTTCAAATAGAGAAAAATACCAGGAAGTAATTGGCTGAAAGTTGAATAGCAAGTATATTCATATATTTATTGCAATGCTTTTCAAATAGTAGTCATCCAATGAAGTAGGAAAATCTCAGGAGAGAGAAGGCAGGAAGAGTGGGGAGGGGAGCTGAGAGAAGCAAAGAGGATGGAGAAAGAAAGGAGAAATTAGAAAGATATAAGTGAAATTGTATTTTTTGAATCAAACTCTTCTCCATTGTATTCTTCCCTATTAAAATCAAATTCTACCTCCTTGAAAAGAATTAATGTCCCTCTTGGAAATATGTTATCAGGTATATACCCTAAAATAAGCTTGCTCTCTTTGCTCCATCTAGTTATTTCTTTGATTTATTTCTATAATCACACAGTATTTGAAAGTGGGTAGAACATTTTATATGCCATAGAGTATTGATTATACATAGGGTCTTAGACTGATGACTTATCTTATGACACCTTTGCCTTTACACATTTAGTGGCTTATATGCTTACCATAAACAAAGAAAATCAGAGTAATAAAGGCATTGAGAAACAGAATTATGCACTGATAATGATGGTGTAATAATATATGGAAGTTGCACTGGTCCAGTCTTCCCTGTTACTTCACAGCAATAACTATCTGACATCATGTGATATCTTAAATTTACATAAGATCCAAACATTACAATGTGTCTTGAAAACTAGACTTATTTATAAAATATAAAGGCATATTCATTATACTCAGAAAGTAACATCTTAGGTTGAGTATGATTAGATCAAAAATTCTACCTTACATTTTTCTAGCAGTTTTCTGTCAGTTGTGGAAGACTTGATAATATTTTTCATTACTGAAGTAATTCATATGTATAGATTAGATTTTAGGCCAAACTCAGATATATGCCTTAAACTAAGAAGCTTTTTCAATTATAAGCAAAGCCTACAAAGGAGAAGACATAGGAGACAGGCAGCATGTGGGATATAGAAATAGATAAATTCTAAAAATAAAAATCAATGTTGAAGGTCTTCCTAATACGTCCTTTGTGGTTAGTCTTGGAAGCTCTTTAATTGTTGAGGGAATGTTCTTCTGAAACACCATCTTGGTTTGTCTACCTATGCTTTAAATATAATGCTATATATAAAACACCTCTTTTGACATTTTTACCTGAGCTGCTCTCTGTTGCGTGCCATGTGTGAGGTTCAAGGTAAATGGCAAAGATGGGGTAAATAGCTCTCTTCACCTTCTTGCTTTGTCAATTTTGTGAGACTTCCCCACTGCTTACTCTGAATCGGTTTAAAAAATAAATGTGAACACATGGGGACTCAAAAATCAGATTTGCAATTACTAGTTATATGATTAATAGTAATGTTTAATATTATTTATTTATTTTTACCTTTGCAAAGAGATTTGAATGAGCCTTATACTCAAGTAGCCAGACTTTTTCATATCCTCACTACTGTCCCCCTGAGTAGTAATGTTAAGATATGAATTCACAATCCAGTTTTCTATAAACCAGTAACAGATCCAACTAGGCCATTTCTATAGCAAAGGAGTTACAGTGCTAAGCCAATATTAAAATGTCTTCAAAGTCTATTAACAATGATTATCAGTATTTTCCTTTCCATATTTCATGTGAAATCCTATCTGATATGGAGTCTGGGCAAATATTGCATGCACTATTATCCAGTCAAAAAATTTTTTATTGAGAAGGCATATAGTTTAGATATTAGAAATAAGCCAGGAAAAATAAGTAAGGTTGAAGCTGCAGAGAATCTAGGATCTAGTGAGTATAATATTATCAGATCTTGGTGCATATAGAGGACTGCAGAAAAGCAATAATGCAAATACATAAGACTGGATGGCAGACTTTGAAGGAATATACAATGAGTTAAGGAAAACTGACATGAACTCAGTTTGCCAAGGGAAATCAACAGTGGAAAAGTATATACCTTTTAAATACAATCAAACTGCAGTTCAGAAAAATCAAAGTAAACCATTTCATTTCTTTGTATGTTCAGGCATCCTAAAAGAAAAGCCAGTAACTTTGTTTTCAATCTACAATTGGGCGTTTCAAAATTAATCACTTTTGACAACATTTCTGCTGCTAAAGTTCTCCTGAGGATGATTATTCTTTTTATAATTTTCTGTAGTATATATGGCAATTTGCTTTATATTAGCTTTAACAAATACTGTTGTAATAAATATACATAAAAGATAAGATTGTGGTTTACTTTTTAAGTAAGAGGTCTTCAAGGAAAAAAAAAGACTCTTCTTTAATTGAAGGGTGTTGCCAATTACCCTGAATAAGATGTGTGTAAATGAGTGTTTTTGTGTGTACCTGCTTAAACCAAAAGCTAATTATAATAGGAATAGGATAAACTGGATTAAATGTGTGAAGTAAGATCCTGAGTAGATGATTCAAAATGTAAACTGTGGTGAAAAGAGAAAACTTCATCTCAATTCTTAACTCCTGGTTTCTTTATTCCTTGCCATGTGTGTGATTTCAAGCCCCAGTAGGCCCTACCCAATACTCATCTGCACAGTTGTGTCTCCTGGAGAACTCTTCTCCTTGAAAGTTTGTTCAGCTGCAGACTTCAGAAGGAAATCCTGTAAACTGCAACTATTTGAAAACTAGGGTAGGGACTCTGAAGCAGGGTCAGACAGGAACCCAAGATTATTCTATTTCAGGCCTGTGGAAAGGCATAGAGAAGAGACGGTCACTGATAAAATGACAAAGGGAACACACCCAGCCAACAGAAGCACAAGGAAAGTGACCTGAGTGACTGTATTTCTAGTTATACACCCATAAACAACCCCCTTCAAGTATTTGCAACACTGTTATTGCTAGGTTAACGTTACTTAAAAACACTTTTGGGCATATATTGGTAGATTCCAAAACCAGTGCAAGAAGGGCTAGCCGGGTAACATTAAGATTGTGTTCGGTCTGCTTCCTCTGTTGCTTAAAAGTCAGTGAATTCCAAAGAGCATGCACGTCATCTTTTGGTTCTTTGGCTTACTTGAGGAGAAATACACAAGAGGTTAGAAAAGATTTAAAACCTAAATTTAAGACAACTTGAAGATATCATTTGGAAAAAGAAAAGTCAGGATGGGAACACATACAAAATGAAGGTGTAATTTGAACCTTCAAGTATTATTCAGTTTATAAAAACTTTAATCCGTTGCAGGGTCTATGAGTTTAAGGGCTCCTATGGACCCACGGTCATGATGTGGTACAGGTCATAGACTCAGATTCCTTATGGATTATACTTTGTTTCTTGGCTAAAAATAACATAGACTCTCTTTTCCAAGAAAATGGACATATGATCATATAAATAAATGTATACAATTTCAGGAGGTCTCTGGACACCCTGAAGTCCATCAATGAAGAATTTCAGATTATTAAAAACTCAGTGTTCTATATATAAAGTTATGTTTTAAGACATCATGAACAGCAGCATCTTTATGTAAGACTGACAGTGCATTTAAAAGAAAAAAGGAAACAAAGCAGCAGGATGCATTTGATATTAAGCTCTCGAACATTTGCAGAGAATTTCTATTTGTTTCCTACCAGAAAGACATGAAAAAATCTTAAAAGAGCCTTTAAGTAATCTCCAGATTCTTTTTACTAGTTCTTTTTACTTTCCTATTTTCGGATTCCGTAAATAGTTTTAGCCTTTGACTTTCGCTCTTCTTTCTTTTTTTTTTTTTTGCCGTACGCGGGCCTCTCACTGTTGTGGCTTCTCCCGTTGCGGAGCACAGGCTCCGGATGCGCAGGCTCAGCGGCCATGGCTCACGGGCCCAGCCGCTCCGCGGCATATGGGATCCTCCCAGACCCGCTCTTCTTTCTTATTAGCATAAATGTTTCTTTTATCTAAAGATCATTTCAGTAAGTTTGAATCTTAAAAATCCAGACTTTATATATATGACAATTTAAATTCTCAGTTGAGAACATATATCTACCCACTAGGGACATTCATGTTTTATTATTACAAATTATACCATCTATTTTTGTCCTATTCAAAGAAACTATCAACAATTTCAAAAGATTCATCCAGGAGCCATTTTCTTCTCCCAAAGAAAAATTCTGAAAAACTTTACACAGCTTGCTAAAGCTTAGTCTCCATGTGAGTCAGTATTTAATCTTTGTGTTGGTTGGAATTGTTGTGTTGGTGTGTTTTCACCTTACTGGAAAACATGATAAGAAACTGAGCTGCTTAAATGCCTCTTGCTCTTTCATAGGGCAGCATG